>NC_030429.2:2312500-2450000 GCF_001660625.3 Ictalurus punctatus
CGCTCTCCCTGCAAATTTTGTCCAATCTTCCTCACCACATTTGGCCCCTGAAAATGCTGCTTGCAGCTTTGATTATTATTATTATTATTATTATTATTATTATTATTATTATTGCTGATGTTCTTATGACTATTACTTTTCAACTGGTGACAGTCAAATAAATGATCATTTAACAAAATATATATATATTATACGTGCGAGTGCTTTTTGAGTCCGCACCGGAGGTTACTGAAAGAATAAACACTGGGATACGTGAGAAGGTGTTCACCTGCGTTACTGGAATGGTGGGTGGATTATTGGTGCTTTTTGTTATCATCAGTTTGAATAAAAGGGAAATCAGAGTGAAGCAGATAAGCTTGTGGAAGTGAAGCAGGATGTCTGCGGAGTGCTTAACAAAGAGAAAGGATCCACTGCAGGCCTGTAAGTGGCCGAGTCCGGACAGGCGACTGCTTTCTATTGTTCTCACAAACATGACACGAACGTGTGTGTGTGTGTGTGTAGGCTTTACTATAGAGAAGGACGGAAGCTGTTCCAGGACCGTGGGGGAAGTCGAGGCTCTGGACGAGGAGGACGAGGAAGACGAAGACGAGCGCGGGGCAGAGACCGAAGAGCAGTCCGGAAACGAGAGCGAGATGAACGAACCCGAGGAGGAGGTGAGCGCAGAGCACCATGACGCACCACAGCACTGGGGGGGAACAACGTAGGAGAGGGAGTTTGGTTTGTAGTCAGGCTAGTCAGGTAAAACAGGTCCGCTCTGATTTCCGGTCATGACCTTGGCATGCGCTCTTGCAGGAAGGCTCGGAGAACGAGGAAGAAGAGCGTGACGAGGAGGAAGAGAACACCGACTACCTGACCGACTCCAATAAAGAGAACGAGACCGACGAGGAAAACAACGTAAGCAACACCGTGACTCGGAGAGCCGTGGTTTAGTCGGACTAGTCGGACAGGAAGTGGTTTAATTGTGTGCGTGTGGAATGTGTGCCATGTAGGAGGTGATGATTCGTGGCGGAGGGCTGAAGCACGTGGCCTGCGCTGAGGACGACGACTTCATTCAGGCTCTGGACAAGATGATGTTGGAAAACCTGCAGGTGCGTAAACGTTAAAACACGCACACCTGGTTGTTCAGTCCGCGTAACCGAGGCGACGTCCTGTTCTCCTGGATTACGATTTTTTTTTTTAGGCTGCTTTCGGGGAACAGTTTGCAGTTGCCACGTAGCAACACTTCACATTGTGTTTTCCCCCTTTAGGAATACATGAGGAACCTTTTAATAGTCCTTCTTTCACACGATTTGAGCCTTAGTGAAGACAGTCAAAACTAGCAACCATCTGAGATTCCCTAACAACCACCTACATACACCATAGAAACTACCTGAAATACCCTAGCAACCAGCTAGCGACACTCTAGCCACCACCTGGAATATTCTAGCGACACCCAACTGGGTTAGTAGACCACCTGGACTATCGTAGCAACCACCTAGCAATCACCTGGAATATCATAGCAACCACCTTGCAACACTTTGGCAACCCACCGGGTTAGCATAGCAACACCCTGCCAACCAACCAGTTAACATAGCAACCATCTAGCATTCATCTGCACTATTGTAGCAACCACCTGGTATATCCTAGCAACCACCTTGCAACAACCTAGCAACCAACCGGGTTAGCGTAGCAACACTCTAGCAATCATCTGCACTATTGTTGCAACCACCTAACAACATCCTAGCAACTACCTTGCAGCACCCTGGCAACCACCTAAGTTAGCAATACAACCAGCTAGCAACACCTTAGCAACCACGTGGACTATCTTAGCAACCACATGGACTATCATAGCAACTTGCACCTAACCCTAACCACCCTGGCAACCAACTGGGTTCACATAGCAACCAACTAACAACATCCTAGCAACTACCTTGCAGCACCCTGGCAACCACCTAAGTTAGCAATACAACCAGCTAGCAACACCTTAGCAACCACGTGGACTATCATAGCAACTTGCACCTAACCTTAACCACCCTGGCAACCAACTGGGTTCACATAGCAACCAACTAACAACATCCTAGCAACTACCTTGAAAAGTCTATCAACACCCTAGTTACCAACTGAAATATCATTTTAAAATCAGCGACAAGAAAACATTCTAATGTCTGTGACCTTAATTAGTGTTTAACTTATTTGTGTGTGTGTGTGTGTGTGTGTGTATATGTGTGTGTTTGTGTGTGTGAGCAGCAGCGCAGTGGCGAGGCAGTGAAAGTGCACCAACTTGACGTCGCTATACCGCTGCAGCTGAAGAGCCAGTTGAAGAAAGGCTCCACCCCCTCGTGCTCGGGAGACGCCGAGGCCGACAACGACACCATGCAGTTCGTCATGCTGACCAGGAAAGGCAACAAACAGCAGGTCTGCATGAAAGTGTGTGTTTGCTGTGGAATGCATAGTTTAGGCCGAAGCAGCTGGGTGTGTTCAGGAAGTGGCTTCAGGGGGAAGTCAATTATAGCGTACGCACACACACACACACACTGTTAAAGCCCCTACACTGCTTTACTGTACAGTTTCAATTAATCTGTACTCCTTCACTACATGCTCACTTCCTGATTCATAAACGCCGTCCGAAACCCTTTGTGCTTCTAGTTTAAGATCCTGAACGTGCCGCTGTCGTCACATCTGGCCGCTAATCACTTCAACCAGCAGCAGGCAGAGCAGGAGGAGCGCATGCGCATGAAGAAACTCACTCTAGACATCAATGAAAGGCAGGAACAGGAAGACTACCAGGGTGAGAGAAGGAAAAGAGGGCAGTTCGTTTCAGGATCTCTTGGTGTTTGTGCTGCTCTTGTTTACCCCCCCCCTTTACTTTCGCATACAGAGATGATGCAGTCGCTGGCTCAGAGACCCGCCCCTGCTAACACAAACCGAGAGCGCAGACCGCGTTACCAGCACCCTAAAGGAGCACCGAACGCAGACCTGATATTCAAGACTGGGGGAAGGTAAAGACTCCTGGCTCCGCCCACTGTACTGTACATAGCAAGCTTGAGATGTTATAAGGTGATACTAGATGATCATTCGAGATATTTTTGTTGCGTGTGTATGTAAATCTACGTAGGTCATGTAGGTAGACACATGATAACCTGCTGCCCTGCTCCTAGGAGACGCTGAGTGAGTGATCGAGCGAGCGCTCGCATGAAGAAGAGAGAGAAACAAAGGGAGAGCGTGGTGCACTGCTCCCTCACTGATGGGGAACCGTACCCGCTACAGACTCCAACTACACCAACCCGAGAGGAGAGAGCAAGACGACGAAGACGAGCCCCATCAGCTCTACGGCTGCGGAGTTCCGACGACCAGTACGGTTCTCACACACAGAAGAACAAGATACGAACACACACACACACACACATACACATGTACGCACACACAAACGGATATCTCCGATTACACACATGCGACGAACAGACTCCAGAGCGCAGACCGCAAACGTGTGAAGTATTCGGCGCGAGTGTGTTTTAGTTGTTTCAGAATTGCGCTGCGATTGACGTGGTGACCAACACGCACAGGGTTAGGAACTCATCCTTCACAAGCGGGAACATGAGAACTCAAAAACGATTCAGTGGCCCGTGGGTGGGGGGGGACAAAACTTTTTGTTAAGATGGGCAGCTCAGGCCACGGGAGCGAGAGAGTGACCGAGTGAGAGTACTGTAGATCATACTGCTTCCCTCAGCAGGAGCAGAGGAGTTCCATAAGAGCGGGAAAACACACTGTTTACTTTTTCACGGGCAAGCTTTCTGATTTGGAAATCATTTGCACTCCTGGATCTGTATTTTATTATTTTTTTCTTCTTTTGTGCTTTATATATACAATAGATATACATTTAGATATACAACGGTATATCTCAGTTTTTCAGTAATGAATCCCCTTTCCCCGTCACATCCGGCTGACTCTAGCGGCAAGTGATTTTTCTCTCTGTTCAGCAGCTTGTATTAAAATAGAAACGTGTTCTTAGAGACGGCGTAGGCCTCAGCGTATGCGTTATGTCGCGGAATATTAATCATATGCATTAAAGTGAATTAATTGCTGTGATCACAACTTCTCGTGTCTTATTCGTGTCTGTCTGTCTCACTCGGTGTTCTTACAGAAACCTAAACGAAACGATCGAAGTTTAGGAACAGTTGGCATGTTGTATCAGGGTCAACCACAAGGGGCAGGCGTGAAACAGAAATGAACCTCCCAGGATAATAGCTCGTTCTCGCGGGTTTTAGTGATGAAATGGATAAACGCAGCCGGCCGTGTAACGCACAAACAAGTGTTACATTCCTTTGGAGTGATCAGTACGGTGACGATTAATAACATACTGTAATAGTTCCGAGGTGGGACCTTGACGTAATGTGCGGAGGCGCCACCTCACAGCTCCAGGGTGTCTCCACAGCTCCAGCTTCTCCAGACTTGTTCTCCCCATGTCCGTTTGGGTTTCCTCCGACGCACTGATGTGGATTGGTTGCGCTGAATCGTCAGTCACACTAATGGTGACAGATTTTGGAGCGATCTGTCGGACAGCACTCCTTTTCATCATCAAAACAACAAAATCTTTTTTTTTTGGTGTAGGGGTTCATCCCAACAGTACAGCTATACTTGTAGAGTCTATCAGTCTCTAAAGGTGTACTGGAGGCTTGTAGTCACTCATCACCCTACTGAAATACACTTTTTGTTCGGTTAATTTGTCACTCGTCTGTAGATACAGTCAGATCCAAACTGTATTAATAGCGTCAAAGCTAACACCTGACGACAAAAGTTCGGTCATCGCACCTTCGACCTGTCCTTGAAATGTGACTGGATGGAAGCTATGGATCGTTCTGGATCGGAAGTGCTGCGCGTGTGAGTCAGCTGGGGGGTGTGTAGTCACGCTGATCTTACCTGTCTGACACACCAGCACCAGGAATGAACCCCGTTCTTCTGCATTCTCGTCCGATTGTTGTACCTGCGCCGTTTTTACGCGCAGTGCACACACGGCAACCATTCATTTAACCTCCGTTTCACTTTGAACTCAAATTTTTTTGTTTGTTCCTATTGTCCCTCCCAGCTGGGAGAGCCAGGCCACGCCCTATGAGACAAGCACATGCATCCAAAAATAACTGGAAAATATGGGGAAAGCCCAGATGATAAAAAGCTTCTAACAATGTGCTCGTCATTGTTTTGGTCTATTTATTGCTTAAGGTGGTATTTATTAATGAGTAAACTACATATTTACAGAAAATAGAAACCGATGTACGCTATACGGCCGAAAGTGCACTACCGGTCGAAAGTTTAGACACGCTCGTTCTTTATCTTCCACATTTTAGAATAATAATAAAGTCATTCGAACTCTGGAGTAACACACATGGGACTATGTTGTGATTTAAAACAAATCCAAAATAAATCTAAATAATTGAGTGTTTTAGCATCTTCAGAGTAGATGCCCTTTTTTTGTTTAGAATTTCCAGAAATGTATTCTTGGCATTTAATCTCAATCGTTAAATCTGTTCTTACAAAACGGAGAGAATGTGAGGCAACCGTGACTCTACCGAAAGTCAGTGACCAGGTAAGGACGGTATTAGTTCTTCGAGAAGCAAACATGTGGTCGAGTGTAACTCTGAAGGAGCTGGATAGATCCACAGCTCGGATGGGAGAAGCTATTCTCAACCTTAGCGTTAAACTCCACAACACTGGGCTTTAAGGAAACGGGCCGAGCTTCATACATGAAGTCCCGTTTGGAGTTTGCCAAAAGACATGTTGGAGACCAAAATAGGAACTTTTTGGTCTTAACGTTTGGCAGGAAACCCGACACGGATCATCACCCTGAGAACACCATCTCCACACTGAAGCACGTGGTGATAGCATCAAGGTGAGCGTTACCCTTAGCTTCTCAGATGCTCCATAATAATCGTCTCTTTACCTGATCAATGACTTTTTTTTGCAGAGACATTTTCCCCCGTTTTTAATAATTATAATGGATTTAATCAGACTCCACAGGAGGTTCAAAGTTTGTTTGGTTTAAAAAAAGAAAGAAAGAAATTTGTATAACACACTGTTTGAACTTCTCCAGAACTGTGTGCTTGATTGTTTTGGACTTGTACCTCCTTGGTCTCCACGATGATGATATTTGTTCAGGTATGTTCTCTAACAAGCTCTGCATTCTTCTAGGAGCAGGTGTATTTGTTCTGCGATAACATGACATTTGACTGGCACACAGGTCGGCTCCATTACAACTAATTACGTGACGTCTGATAGCAACTGGTTACACCAGAACTAATTAAGAGGTTTCAAAACAACAACGGGGGCGAATACTTATGCATCCATTACGTTTTTTTTTTTTTAATTTATGTTTCTTCCATTTGAACTGTTTGGGTTATCGTGTGTAGGAAGAAAGGCACTACGATGGGGAACGCTAGATGTGGTGTAGTGGGTGTAGTGCCGTTTCCATTCTGGAATAAGAAACAGTACAATAGAACGAAAAATAGAAAGAAAACGAACACAAACTATGCACGGGAAAAATCAAAGTGATAATCTAGAACTGTGTGCCTACAGGGCGTACTGAAAATGTAGGTGTGTCTAATAAATGTATCGTTCATTGTGAGAGCATGTGAACGCCACAGGAACACTGCTACACTTGTATTAGTGTCACGCAAATGTTAGTCACTGCTGGGCTAGGAATGATCCTTCACCCAAATAAATCATATCTCTGGTCCGACAGGGGGATAAATATGATAAGCTGCTTCCTGAAACGGGTGGGAAGGATTGGACGGTTTCACCTTGGATTTCCCAAGGCGGAGATGATTATCAAGGAAGTTAAGAAGCTATCGTTTGTCTTTTCCTTCCCCCTCCCAATCTCGACCTCTGCTGTAGATGCCATTCTCAGCTCTGTTCCTGTTCCCTTCTGGAAAGGCTTTCCGCTAGATTTTGGGGCGTGGCTATGGGGTGTTCGTTCAGCTACAAGAGCGTTCGTGAGGTTGGGTTCGGTTCATCTCAAAGGTTCAGTGTTCAGTGGGGTTGAGGTCAGGGCTCTGTGCAGGACACTCGAGTTCTTATAACCTTCACACACCATGTCTTCATGGAGCTCGCTTTACAGGGACAGTGATTCTGGAACTGGTTTGGACCTCTCGGTTCCACTGAAGTGAAATTTTAACTCTACAGCGTACGAAGATGTTGGAAATCCAATATCCAACTGGTTGGAACGTTTGAGCTCATGGGTTTGACGTTTACAGCTCTGTCTAATGAGGCCCATACCGCAGGTCTGGGATTCTTGTAATGGCAATACGACAAGAACTTGTAACGTAATTCCAGAAATCGGACCAGCAAACATCAAAACAAAATGCCCCCTCAACTCTAAATTCCTACTCAGGAACGCAGGATGGTCTCTCCAAGCTCGATTGACGTCAAATCGACATGGCCGCTCACAGCATCAGTAAACACAGCAGCTCTTCTTACCTTTAAATGAATTATACTGGTGCAATATCTCAAAATATTACACTATCATGGAAAAAAAAATTTTTTTCCTGTAATCTAATTCAAAAAGTGGAACTTTTTCATATTTTCTAGATTTATCACACGTAAAGCGAAATGTTTCACGACTCTTTGTTTTTAATCACGATGATCACGGCTCACGCAAACCAAAAATCCAGTATCTCAAGATACTCGAGTGAAGAGTTTATAATACAGACCTGGCAACCTGAGAAGACTCTAAACAGCGAATGAACTCGAAACACCTGCGAAGGTTTCCTGAGCCTTTAATCTCTCGGTCTGGTTCGGCGCACACGAGCGCAATCACGGGGAAGACGAACGTAAAGGTTGTGTTGCGTATCGTTTGGAAATCGAGGTCCCAGAGTCTGGAGGGAGAGTGGAGAGGCCCGGAGTCCGAGCTGCTTGAAGTCCAGTGTGAAGTTTCCACAGTCAGATCCACGTTTTGAATTAAATTATGGGGGGAAGAACGAACCTTTCCAGGACATTGTAATATTTTGGGATGCACCCGTATAAATATTCACTTTACGCTCAGTCAACATTCAGACGTATTCACGTGACTTCGCTGTTTTGAGAAGAGAAATAGATTCAAGGATTCAGTTTCATCCCCCCATGGGATCTTTATCAAATAAACATGATCATCACGAAACCCATCATCTCACCATCTCACTGACATTGTTCTTATACCCGCTGCTTTCCTTCTCTCCGGGCTTGTGCATTTAGAAACTCTGCCATCTTACATTTCTTTCTTTCTCTTTCTTTCTTTCTTTCTTTCTTTCTTTCTCTTTCTTTCTTGTTGTCTTTGTCTTTCTGTCTCTTTCCTTCTGTCTGTCTTTCTTTCTTTCTCTTTCTTTCTTGTTGTCTTTGTCTTTCTGTCTCTTTCTTTCTGTCTTTCTGTCTCTTTCTTTCGTTCCGTCTTTCTTTTTGTCTTTTTCTTTCGTTCCGTTTCTGTCTGTCTGTCTTTCTGTCTTTCCGTCTGTCTTTATGTCTGTCTGACTTTGTTTCTCTCTGTCTCTGTCTATTTCTTTCTATCTCTTTCTTTCGTTTTGTCTTTGTCTTTCTGTCTTTCTTTCTCCTTCCGTCTGTCTTTGTTTCTGTCTGTCTGGTTGTCTGTCTTTCTGTCTGTCTGTCTCTGTCTTTCTGTCTCTTTATTTCATTCTGTCTTTTGTTCTGTCTTTCTTTTTGTCTTTCTTTTGTTCGTTCTCATTCTGTCTTTGTCTTTTTTCTTTTTGTCTTTCTTTCTCTGTCTTTCTCTTTCTGTCTTTCTTTCTGTCTGTATCTATCTATCTGTCTGTCTGTTTTAGCCTGTCTCTCTGTCTGTCTGTCTGTCTGTCTGTCTGTCTCCCTCTCGTTAGACTATGAGTAACCGGTATAATTATGGCAGTGTGGATGTTTTCTGTTTCTTGCCCCACGTGTTCAGTGGTGTAAACTCCCGATTCTAATACTTGTTGAAAAGCAGAATGTGTTAAAGGCAGTTTTAGTGAAACTCACTGCTCCTGCGTCCATGTGTTACTGGTTCTTAATTACACCATAACGATGTAATACAGGTGTTTTTTTCTTCAATATTTAATAATAATAATAATAATATTAGCATCGAGTATACCATATCACTACAGTGTTGTACAAGAATACGTAGAATGTTGTTTATTTTGCGTCTCACGGCGGAGAAAGTGTGCAGTGCAGTAGATCGGCGGCGTCACAGAGTAAGGGGGCGTGTCCTAACACTGAGCACTACCCTTATTTACATCAGACGTCTGGGATTCCCTTCATGCCGACTTAAATCTCATTCAGCTCAATGTTGGACGCAGTATAAATATTTTTTGTTAATTATATATGCGAAATATATATTTACAGCTTCATACACGCAATAAAATATTCATTTACGTAATTCACACACACACACACACACACGCGTGTGAGTATTACTCAGGAAGAACACGGCCCAAGCGTAATCATGAGGGTGATAAACTGTTTTTATTCACGAAAAGGAAACAGCAGGCTGTGATACAGGAATTTCTTTATAACTTATAATTGACTATAAAAATAGCTCAAAGTAGAGGTGCTATTTAAATAAAAAATAATAATAACAATAAAACAAAATAAGGAAATAAGGTTTATGGTTCTGTTTCTTACTGCAGCGGCACCATTTGTGAAAATAAAGATGAAGAATGGGTAACAGGATTGGTGTGTATGTGTGTGTGTGTGTGAAAACACATTTTTGTGTTTCGGGTCCTTCATTGATATTTGTAGAATTGCTACAACAACCGGAGTCAGTTTTAAAATAATAACAATAATAATAATGTAGTAAAATGAATCAAATAAAGCAGACAGACACACACATCATCCATGCACCAAGCATCCGTTTTCATTCCGTCACGTTTCCATCACATCTCATTTTTAGTTTAAACACACGCACGCACACACACGCACACACGCACACATACACGCACACGCACACGTACACACACACCTTGTATAACACAAATCACTGAATATAAAGAGTCCAGACAAAGTCTGCCAGTCCAGACAGAAACAGAACCAATGAGGAGGGGGAGGAGGGGGAGGAGGGACATTTTCCATCACCACCCTCATCTATAAGAGGCTACATCTGGATCGGTGTGGTGTAGTATGGGAGGTGCTGCGGTCAATATGTATAAATATCCTGTAGACGTGACCACGGCGTGAGAAGCGAGATCTAAGCACTGATATTCGCACTACTGACCACTTGCCGTGTTTAAATGATTAATCGCAGGTTTGATAACGAGATGCTCCAGCCACAGACCCGAGCTCGGTGGTGGTCAAGCTGTGCCGTGCATCTTACATCTAGATTGTGGGGTTTTTCGCGGTTTGTAAAGTCTGTCCTCGGGAAAGCTTCAGCATGACCGGCGACATATTTGTCATATAGTCCTTTATAGTGATGATGTGGATCTCCAGCCCAGATGTGGATCTCCAGCCCAGATGTGGATCACTCGCGTTCTTTTGCATGTAACTCCATTGCCGTAAGCACTGCTCAGCGCTGAGGCCATTCGGGCGCCGAAAGACTGCTGGGGAACAACCGGACTCTGTACTCAGCGTTGCTGCACCGTGATCCAGACCTTCTTGCATTTGGTACTGATGAACAGTTTCAACAAGCAATGGTGGTAGTAGTAGACCTCACATTGGATGGTTGTGAGTTCAGGTCCCAGCCCTGCCGAGCTTTGAGCAACGCCCTTAATCCTCAACTGTTCAGTTGTATAAAGCTAAATATAAAGATAAATGGAAGTCACTCTGGAGCGTCTGCCACATGCCGCATCTCAGGCCAACTCGGTTCCGTACAAATCACTGTAAGAGAGAACTGCTGCCTTTTTCTTTTTAGACTGGCATTGGTCATGTGCTTGTTGAATAGCATGGTAACATCACCGTGAAGTAATATACACATTCTTAAATAAAATTTCCACCAGTATAGATGTAATGAAAGTAACTATTACCGATTACGTTATTCAGAATAGAAAATAATACTATAGTAGTTGACGACAACTGACTTGTGTGCCTTTAGTTCGACCGTATCATCGGAATTGCGTTCGGATGGATTTCAGTAAATAATGTCCAAAGGCACTGAGACTGAGTGTTTAGGATGTGTTCCTTAGCAGTCCCAGTCTGCGCAGAGCATCCCGTCTGGATTCGCCCGTCGTTCCTCTGCCGGAAAACTGTACGGTGACGCCTTGAGTGCGGAATGACGGAGCGGGCTTACTGAGGATCTCTGGAGGAACCGGATCTGGACGAGGCCTGTGAGATCCAAAGGGGCTTTGAGGTTTGGAGGTTGTTGGAGGGGGCAGCGTGGCAGGCCTGGTCCTGACTATAGGCTGGTAAACCGGGTCAGGTTGTAACGCCGCTTTGGGTTTAGCATCATAGGTGTTTTGTTCGGATGGGTATCTAGATCTGGTGGGGTCACCATGGTGCGCGGTGGGTGTGACGGTGCTAGTCGGAGTGTGGCTATGGGCAGAATTCACCCCGTTTGGTACATCTGTGTTCACCACAGAATTTATAACTCTTGATCTGCCACCGTAACTGTTGAACTGGGTTTCTGCTGGCTCGGGTGTGTTTGGGGATGGGACAGACTCTTCCTTGACACCTATCATGGTATTGAGAACGATGGTCTTACCACCATAGCTGTTAAAGTCGGGCTGTTTCACTTCAGCACTCGTCGGTGGGATGCTAGACCTTCTCTCTTGATTAAAAGTGGCAGCTGTGTTTTTAGCAATAGGCGAGACTGCAGCGGTTTTCCCCTTATAGTAGTTAAAGTTGCTGGAAGAGGGTTCACTCTTGGGTTTCGTCTGGTAGCCACTGCTGTAGATGGACTGAGCGCCAGAGGTGCTGCTGTTCTTTGAACTATTCATGTTGGTCATATGAGCCGGTGTGCTGACGCTCAGTTTGTTAGAGCTGCTCACAGGTGGACTAGCACTGCTGCTCACTTTGTAAGAACTGCTGTAAGGTGAAGTAGTGCTGCTGCTCACTTTAGTAACCATGCTGGCAGTCGAATGAGGCGTTTTGCCCCCCGTTAACCCCAGCTTGGACAGCGCCTCCATCCTGGACTTGTCAGGCGCAATATCTTTGAATGACACGCTGCGTATGGGCACGTTGCGCACGCAGGCGGGTTCACCCCCCTCTAGCGGGTGGTTACCAGCAGGCACGTTGGCCAGCATCTGCGAGCGGCGCTCCTGAATGTTGACGGCTGCTGTGGCGAGTGACTGGTGGCTGAGCTCTTGGTTGCCCTGTGTCATGCTGATATTGTGTGGGAGTTGGGGGATCCTCGTAGGCATGGGAGGGTTACGTTTGGATTCAAGGCTGCGTCTGTGGCCTAACAGTTTCGACGGTGTTATCCCGCCAGCACCCTGGTGCTCGGAGATCTTGCTGGCAATGACGACAGGCGTGGGAACGGAGCCGGGAGGAGGCTGGTGGTTGTTCTCCTCGTGTGCATCAGAGCTTCTGGTCGAGGATGGGACAACGCTCTCCTTCTGTGGCATTGTTTCATAATGAGGCTCCGGTATCAAGTCGATGTTCGGAAAATCTGCCACAGAGTGGAGCAAAAAACGTTCGGCGTTAGACTTTCCACAGTCGCTCGATTAAAAAAAAACCCTTTCAAACTAGCTTTCAAACAACATATCAATGGCATAACTTTGAACCAGTACCTGACACGGTGAGGTTAGTTGGGGAATGGACCAAGTCAATGATGTCATGCTCCATTAGGCCTGGGGAAACTTTTGCAGCGCGGGCAGAACTTAACGCTGAATTAGATGACGCGCGAAGGATCTCAGCAGGAGTGCTCCTTCTGGAGGTCAGTGCTTTGGAATCGTCCAAGCCGTCCTCCAACGAGTCTATAGTCTCCTCAAAGAAAAGAATGCACTCCTTTTCCTCCACACTGAGAAACTGTAGGCCATCATCGTTCTACACACACACACACACACACACACACACACACACAAAGTTAAATACTGTTTAAAACCTGCCGATCTACTCTTACATGAATAAGAAAGGCACTTTGCACACCGTACTTTTTACCCACTCGATTCAGCAGTGCTGTAGAACAGATTTATTTATACAAGACGTCACGTTGTAAGGACTGGTAGCTTGGCCGTCGACATCATGACCGCTTAAATGGGTGGAGAAAACGACCTAGTTAAAAGTGTATTTGTTCTTATTCTCTCAATAAATAACAAACCGCCGCCACACAGAGGTGCAAAAGAGACGGCGCGACCATGTTAGCGGTTAGTGGCGATATTTATATGGATTTTGGAAACGAGGGTTTCCCTGGAATGGCCCGTTGACCATCTGGGTGGTTATTTTTGCACCGGAGAAATTCTTCGTGGCTGCGCCTCAGCATCATGCACATAATACGCAACACGGTGTGCAAGCAGCCAGCGCCCTCCTCTCGGTCTCGTGCATGTGAGTGTGTGTGTGTGTGAACAGTAGGCTACTTGTTTCTCTCGTCCCATGCCCCCACCTCTCAACCTGACGTGGAAGACAGGATCACTATACCCGTGTCTGTGTGGGAGGACTGAGTGAGGGTGGGGTACCGTGTATGCTTCTGAAAAAAAAAAACCCCAAAAAAACCATCAAGGGCAGGGCCAGGAACAGCTACGTACACTACTCCTTGTCTTTAGAGTTTGACTCATGAAGCTCAGACTAGTAGATAGCATTTCGAGTACACGAATACAGACAGATTCTGAGCCTTTCCTTGATTAACATTATTATTGATGAGAGAGAGAGAGAGAGAGACGGGCGAGGGGAAAGAGGTAGAACCAGCTTTTCTGCTTGTGTTGAATGCACAAGCAACTGAGCACATCGCAGCGAGTAGCTCTCATGTTACTCGGACTTTGTAACAAACACAATGCTTTAGGCTCTGCGGCCAGACCCGACCTCAGCTGAGCACAATCCCAGCCCTCGCTGCGTACACTCAGGAAATCGTACGAGAGTGTTTATCGTACGAGTGTGCTTATGTGTGTCTTTTTTTGTGCGTGGGAGACAAAAATAGCCCACGTTCTGGAGACGCTCCAGGTTTATCGGTTTAATTGACATGGCAAACATACACACATACAGAGGTTAAAACTTTCCTGTTCTGTATCGCGGATTAAGCGACAGTGTCAACAGGCTTTCTGCTTTTTCTAGGAATATTTGGGCACACGTCCGGGATGGCGGGCCACGCCTTGCAGAAACTATGAGAAGCGTGTTAGCTCTCCTGTCAGGCTGTACTGTCCAAAACTGCAGCAGAACTGGTTTCTCCTCTCTCTCTCTCTCTCTCTCTCTATCGCTCTCTCTGTGTGTGTGTGTGTGTACAGTGTGTGTGAGACACACTCTTCTCAGTACTCACAGTTTGCTGGTAGCTGTTGAGCCGGTAGTGAAGACGTGGGTTGCCGTGGACGTTGACATCCATTGTTACAAGGTCGGTGTCACCGTGTCTTGTAGCAGCTCAGCGTGAGCATCTCCACTGAGGTCTCGGACCTCGGTCCGGTTTGCGTGCGTTAAAACACAGCTGTACACACACACACACACACACACACGATTCAGTACTGAAATGATTACCATTTTAAATGCAATATTCTATGACATAATTTGGTGTATACGTAAAACACCGTGAACTAAGAGTTTACGCTATATATATATATATATTATTTTTATTTTGAACATGTTTATCATTTTAGCGTCTTAGTATCGGCAGGAAACCAACAGCTCCCAGTTCATAGCCAAACACACTATTAAACAACATAAGATCACAAAAGGAAACGTTTGTACAACGAAACATCTCAAACTAAACACTGAAGTAACTACTGACTAAAATATCATCCAAATATAATGAATATAACCATCCGAATAATTAAACAGCTGATACGCCTATTTATATCATTTAATGTCGTGTGTCACTGTGGGTTATGCGCATAGGTGAAGTAAAGGGAATTTGAAAAATACGTTGTACTGTGAATAAACACTGTCCACAAAAAAACAGCAAGTTAGAGAGTAAAACAAAGTCCTCTGAGAATCCAGAGAACAAACAAGAAGTAAATCTGCTACACCGGGTAATTTACAGTAAGAAATATATATATATATATTTTTTACAATTTTTAAACTTTAAACAAAATAGAATACGCACCTCTGACTGGAGAGAAAAAGCCACTCGAGCTCAGAAAGAAAGCAGCCGAAGCTTCAGGTGCGGTAAGTGAAGTGTCATGTACTGAGCTGTAGTGCAGTCAAAGGAAGTGCGTTTGCCGTTTTAACTCCCTCTGAACAGAAGGGTGGTGCTGTAACAGCTACACACCCACCACAAAGTGTCTCCTTCATGAGCCTTATTAAAGCCTACATAACTCCATGACTGCATACTTTCAAAAACGCTCTTGGACTGTGGAGCCAAATCCATGCTTGCTAATTATACTGCCTCAGGGCCAACTGTCTTGTGGTCTTCTTGCCTGGACGTCAGACCCCCCCCCCCAAAAAAAAACAGAGCGATCCAGACAGTACATAATGAATCAAACGTATAAAACTTTTTGAAATAGATTATAAAAGAGCGCCTGTTCACTGCAAACTGTATGAATTGGCTACAGTGTGAATTTTACTTCAGATCAGCCGAGACCCAGAGCTACGGATGGTGTCCATATTCTGTTTAGTTCGTTTTGAGCTGGAGAGATAACGCTTCATGATGTAACAAGTAAAGACCACCAATTACCATCTTGAATAATTTGGTCAATATCAAGTTGACGTCTTGGACATCATCTAAATCTAAATCAGCCTTGCAGCACTGGCATCAACAACGTTACGTGGAGAACGTACGAGTGACTTTACTGTAACACAAAATCCACCTGAGTTACTTTCCAAACCCGGAGTAGCTTTATCTGGTGTCTGACTCCCTCTTGTGGGGGTTTAGGAATGGTGACACGAGAAAACAGTATACCCTATAAACCCTATAAAATGGTTCTTCAAGGGTTCCGTGGACAGTTCAGGGGTTTTGCACTTCATAAGGTTCTACACCGATCCCCTAAGGGTTCTATGTAGGGACAAAATGAAGGACCCTTAGGCTTCTAGATTTCACTTTTCACTCTCTTAAGTTTAAGGGGCTGCGAGACCAGGATAAGGGTTTGGAACCTGTGATTTTGCATATTTACACCAATGTTAGTTGGCACCCCATCCAGGGTGTCCCCCGCCTTGTGCACTGAGTCCCCTGGGATAGGCTCCAGGCTCCGGATATGCGGTACAGAAGATGGATGGATGGATAGTTCATCTCTTGTTCATGTCTTGCTCGCTCAGTGAGGATCATCACAGGCTACAAACAGGCTGGAAACCAAACGGTGGAGGAGAGTTTAGAGAGTGCTAATGAGCTGAATCTCTTTTTTAAAAGATTCGACTCCCAAGTGCCATTAAAGCGGGGGTCTTCAATCTTACCCACAAAAAGCAGGTGTGGTGATGTTTTGTTTTTTTTCCAACCAAGCAGGACCCACACCTGATTTCACTTGTTTATTCAGTTAATCTTAGTCTCCAATCAACTATCAAATGTGCCTCCAATTTGGCTGTAATGCAAATCTGCAGCAAAAACAAGATGTCCCAGCACTCAAGGACTACAGAAACATTACACTAATTTTCATGAAGACCTTTGAGAAGCTAGTCCTGAAACAGCTCAGACGACTGGTCACAGCACAGTATCAGGACTCCATACAGTTTGCCTACTAGACACACAGCCCATTCACACCTAGACAAACCTGGAGCTACAGTGAGGATTATGTTTTTGGATTTTTCCAGTGCTTTTAATGCCATTCTGCCTGACCAACTGGGAAACAAACTTAGGCTGATGAATGTTAATGCCCCTATAGATAGCTGGATCATGGACTACCTGACCAACAGGCCACAGTTTGAGCAACACCATGGTCCCTCCAGGGACTGTTCTATTACCTTTCCTCTTCACGCTCTACACATCTGACTTCCAGTACTACACCAGCTCGTGCCACCTGCAGACGGTCTCTGAGGACTCCTCTATTATGGGGTGTATTCGTAGTGGAGATGCATCAGAGTACAGAGGGTTGGTTGAGGTTTTTGGGATGCAGGAAAACCTCAACCTGCATCTTAACATGAGTAGGAGAAAGGAACTGGTGATGGATTTCCAGGTTGTTAAAGAGACTGCAAGACCAGTAACCATTCAAAGGAAGGATGTGGAGTGCAGTCCTACAGGTATTTGGGGTTCTACCTGAACTGCAGACTGGACTGAACAGATAGCACCAATGCGCTGTACAGGAGCAGATTCTTCTTCCTGTGTAGACTCTGGTCTTTCAATGAGTGCAGCAGGCTACTAGGGTTTTTCTATTTGGTGGCCAGCATTTTCTATGGTGTTGTATTCTAGGGGAGCAGCAGCACTGCTGGAGAGGTCAAGCATCTCTGTAAGCTGATCAGGAAAACCAAATCCATCATAGGACTGACCATGGACGCAGTTGAAACAGTTAGAGAGGATGGCAGCAAAACTGGAGATCATCTTGGAAAGTTCTGTCCATCATTTCCATGGTGTGCCGTTCAGGAGCAGCACTAGCTTTTGGCTCATTCCACCGTGGTACTCTAGGAAGTGTTATCGGAGGTCTTTTCTTCCAGACTTTATAATGCCTCGTCCAAATGGGACTTGCCTTCGGCCTCCCAGAATGACAGAATAACAGGACAGAATTCATTCATGTAGAGTTGTGCCCAAAAGTTTGCATACCCCCGCAGAACCTGCGGAATCATTAATAATGTTAACAAAATAAGATTGATCATAAAAATCCCACGTTGTTGTTTATTTAGTCCTGTCCTGAATCATCTATTTCACTTAAAAGATGTTTACATATCGTAAACATCTGTTATATGAAATAGCTTATTCACAAGGCAAGATTAGAACTGAATTCATAAAAATTACCCCGTTCAAAAGTTATCATACCCTTGAGTCTTAATACTGTGTCGTTACCTGGATGATCCACGACTGTTTGTCCTGAGCAGTTAAACTGCCCACTGTTCTTCAGAAAAATCCTCCAGGTCCTGCACATTATTTACTTTCCCAGCATATCCTACATATTTGAGCCCTTTCCAACAGTAACTATATGATGTCGAGATCCATCTTTTCATACTAAGGACGATTGAGGGACTCGTACACGAGTATTACAAAAGGTGCAAACGTCCACTGATGCTCAAGAAGGTAACACGATACATTAAGAGCCAGGGGGGTGTAAACTTCTGAACAGGATAATCACTGTAAATTATTTTGTTTAAAGATCTTTCTATTATTATTATTATTTATTTAGTACTGCCCTTCAGACGATAAATAAGAGTCTCCCAGAAGACAAAATACTAACAATTTACACCAATCATCCTGTTCAAAAGTTTACACCCCCCTGGCTCTTAATGTGTTACCTTTTTGAGCATCAGTGAACGTTTGCACCTTTTGTAATAACTTATGTAATGGACTCATGAAGAACTCTCACAACACAAAAACACAGTCGTGGATCATCCAGGTGACGACACAGTACTAAGAATCAAGGGTATGTAAACTTTTGAACGGGGTATTTTTTAAAAATAAATTCTGCTATTACCTTGTCTTGTGGACTGTATGTAAACATCTGTTATGTGAAATAGTTTATTCAGGACGGGACTAAATAAACAACAACATGGGATTTTTAGGATCAATCTTATTTTGTTAACAGTATTAATGATTTAGCAGATTCTGCAAGGGGTGTGCAAACTTTTGGGAACAACTGTACATAGTATCCCATATCCCCCAATCCAAATCTCACCATCTATTTACTAAGCCTAATTGTGTTATCCTTATTCAATCAAAAAATTTTGGGAGAGTTTGTTTATTTTTAAGATAGCTTGTTTACAATATTAAACCTCTGTTCATATTCGTTTTTGACTTATACATGCAAACATGCACATAGTTTTGCATTGTTTATGATTCAGAAAGGTATAAAAAACAAACAAACAAACAAACAAAAAAAACGGTCTGTTTAGTTATCATTATTCGTTACACCCCTCGTTTGAACGGCTCTTCAACTCGTAAATCCTGAAATGTTCAGCAGAAATATCCCATAAAAATGAAACTGGAAAAAAACAACTCGTAATTCCTACTCGGAGTTTCCCAGAAAGCGGCCATGTTGGTTTGACGTCACTCCGTAAACAGGGAACTGGTAGCTGAGGAGACTGACCCGAGTTTACGAGTTGAAAGTTCAAGTTGAAGGTCTCTCTCTCTCTCTCTCTCTCTCTCTCTCTCTCTCTCTCTCTCTCTGTGTGTGTGTTTTAACTGGTTGTAGACGGGGATTTTTACAGCTTCCCCTTGAACGCTGCATTACTGACGCTGCCAAGTTGACTTTTATTATGAACTGATGGCTTAAACAGCTAATTTCACCGTCGTGTCTCAGGTAAACATGTCTCAGGTGGTCTTCAGCAGGTTCTCCAGCTTCTGTCGTTTGTCGGCGCGGAGGTTCTGCACCCAGGCGACTTCTCCGTTAACCATTCGTGAGCAAGAGGACGGGATAAGGTTCAAAATGCAGCTGTTCAGTACCATTTACACAACAACAACAACAAAAACAAACAACACTTACCTTAGAAAAAGTTTCTATTTATTTATTTTAGAAAATTAAGATACAGATAGTTGAATTTTCTTTAATATAAAGCGGATAAACGTGTCATTAAAGTGAAACTGCTTAATATCTCCAAGCATAAACATGATGAATAGATCTTTATGCAGTTGTTGAGGGGGATTTGGCTCCAGGTGTCATCTTTAAAATGTAAGATTATGTTGTGATTTTTAGGAGGATCATTTTGAACAACCCCAAGAAGAGGAATGCTTTGTCTCTCGCCATGTTAACCTCTTTGCAAGAGAACATCCTGTCTGGTATAGATGACAAGGACCTGAGAGTCATCATCATAGCAGGCAGGTCTCATCTTGTATAGTTAAGACTGCAGTCATTAACGTGGGAAAAAAAAATCCAGTAACTTTTTTTTTTCTTGAACGTCTTTTGCTGACTAGCTCAAGGTCCAGTGTTCTCCTCGGGTCACGACCTTAAGGAGCTGACCTCGGTTCAGGGCAGAGATTATCACACCAGAGTGTTCAGGGTTTGCTCAGAGGTGAGGCCATAGTCACCAAACATTTACTAAAAATGGCACCGTCCTTCATCATCTTTTGTTTTCAGCTACATTTTTGTTTTTGTTTTCAGCTACCCACAATGCAACATTTGTAAACACACAGCCATTTTGATTTTATAGAAGAACTAATGGAGTGGTCCGGTCATGCAAATTGGCCTTCTTCATATTATTACACAGCGTTTGTGTAGTCGGTGGTCACCAAACCTGTTCCTGGAGATCTACCTACCTGGTGGCCATCTGACCATCTAATCACTGCCTTAAGAAGATCTCGATCGTGAAACGTGCAGGAAGGTAGATCTCAAGGAAGAGGGTTGGTGACCAGTGGTGCAGGGAATCAAAATGAAACAGCAGAGGACAGGCGTTTTTGTGACGTCACGTGAAAATAAAGGGTATGTAGTAACGGTACAGATGTTCATTTCATTTGAGTCATCTTTGCACATTATTGTTGAAGGTCATGACCCTGATTCAGGACCTCCCGGTTCCCGTGATCGCGATGGTGAACGGTATTGCCACAGCGGCAGGATGCCAGTTAGTTGCCAGTTGCGATATTGCCGTGGCGACGGACAAGTCAAGCTTCGCGACTCCCGGCGTGAACGTCGGCCTGTTCTGCTCTACTCCAGGAGTGGCCATTGGAAGAGCTGTTCCTAGAAAGGTGAATCTCCACACGTGAGAATTTTAAACCTTTTGTTTTTTTCCATCGAGCGTCCTGAACCCTGTCGTCTTTCCGCCAGGTTGCGATGGAGATGTTGTTCACAGGCCGCCCAATCACGGCGCAGGAGGCTTTGCTACACGGACTGGTGAGTAAGGTGGTGCGCGAGGAGTGTTTGGAGGAAGAAACGCTGGCCATCGCACGCCGAATCTGCGATTCTAGCCGCCCCGTGGTGGCTCTCGGAAAAGCGGCCTTTCAGAGGCAGATGGCGCAAGCACGAGATGCTGCGTACGCCACCGCCACAGCTGTCATGGTGGACAATCTGGCGCTCCGTGATGGGCAGGAGGGAATCCAGGCTTTTCTGGAGAAACGCCGGCCTCTGTGGACCAACAGCACCGAGAAAGCACATGACTGACCAGTAACAAACCACACGGGTGGCTCTAAAACAAACAACAACAACAAGAAAGCACCTTTGGATGTAATTAGATTGGAGACCAAGATGGAAAAGTGTGTATTCATAAACAAAGTGCCAGTTTCTGTATTGTGTGATGGCAGGTTTGGGATAACAGAGTGAGGTCATGTTAGGATCTTAACTGTAATAAAAACAGGCAAAAAAAAAACAAAACACTTACCCACTCACAAACTATTTGTTGTGCTCAAATCATTTATTTATTTAAATTAAACAACTGAAAAAAGGAACATTTCTTTAGAAATGATTATTTGCTTGAAAGGTAGGTGTGGGAAAAAAACTGACAAGGCATTTTCGGTCATGTTTATTTTAATTTTATCCAATAACCCCCACACCGTCAAATTAGATTTAGTTTCTTAATCACATAAATTTAAAAAAAACAGAGAAATTGTATCCGAGAGCGGAGTCATCCGTCTTGTCTTCACTTCTCTCTGCTAACTTATTGTCCAAATACATGTAGTTTATTCTGGAATGCCGGACAGGGAGATGATGAAACGTGCCCGTCTCCGGAGCGTGTATACAAATCGGAGTTAAGCGCCGGTGTGAGTTTGCGGGATTTTGAGACGGCGAGTGTGGGCGGCGTAGAACTATCTGGAAAGTGGATTCAGATGAAGCCTCTCCTGGTGTCTGGCGCTCGGCTCCCGCCTAGCCTCAGCAAGCGGCGGCTGAAGGGAAGCCCGATACGTGGTTCGTGACCTGGAAACGGGCCGATGGGGTCGTAGCGTGGGCGTGGCAGGATGCCCTGTGGAATGGGGGGCCTCTGATCGTGCTCTCCTCCGATGATGCCGGGCGGGAACAGAGGCGGTAGAGGAGGGATGTGTAATGGATTAGGAGGATAAATTGGGGGAACTGGAAAGAAGTAACACCTCGATCTGTATCTTCCCAGCTCCTTCTTTTGCTTAAATCGCTTTCTGTACATCTGTGAATTTTAAGTAACAGAGAAGCGTCAGTGAAGTTCTAACTTGTTTTTAAAATCATTTTTTAACAATTGTGCATTTTCAATTCCCGCACCTTTTTCCAGTCTGTATCTCTGTGCTCAGTGTCGGCTTGACTGTACACTGCACAAAGAGGAGAAAAAAACTGACGGTCCACAGAGCTCAAATATATATAATATATAATAATATATGAGAGAGTGCTCTAGTACAGTTGTCTGTTAGGTGTCATCAGTATAGTGTTCAAAATGCTAAACAATAACCTACACCTGTACGCTTAGACATTTGTGTGGTAGTGTGCACACTATATCTATTTTTGCTCTGTGTGACTGTATACACTAATATATATATATATATATATATATATATATATATATATATATATATATATATATATATATATTTAACTCGTTATCAACTCTATAGGACTGCCTGCGTGATGCGCTGATACCTCTGAAGTCACGGTGCAGGAGGTGTTTCCAGAGTGAGGCATCCTGGGTAGCGGAGTGCAGATGTCTACATACTTCGGACAGCGTTAGGAGAGAGTGCACGTCCAGCAGCCGCATTATCCTTAACAGCAGCTCTGGGGGCAGCGCAGCCAGACCAAACAGTGCAGGAAGACCCAGTGCTGCAGAGAGAGGGAGACACACACACACCATTTCATGTATATTACCGAACTGGAGGCCAGTGCTCATGAGGAATGGACTAAGATTCCTCAGGAACACTGCCAGAAGCTCTGCATCTCATTTGCAGCAGGTCATAACAGTAAAAAGGTGCTCTACTAAGTACTAAAGATGCTTGCCATGAAGGGGTTGAATCATTCTGAGACTGGAGAAATCATTCTAAGTTGAATTTGTTGAAACCACTTGAACCCTGTTGGATTTGTTCACTGAAAACTGTCAATTTTGAAAGTAAACCTGATTTGCAATGTGGGTCGAATCATTTTGATTGCTCGTGTATGTGGCTATAAATCTACCGTAACTAGTGCGCACAGGGGCGGCGCAGATTGAAGGACGTACCTTCTCTAGCTGCTGCAATGAGTGGGTAAGCCAACTGGTCCTTAAAAACACGAGACAGTTTCGGCAAGTCTCTGTAGGCCACTCCGGCGTTTCCACCTACGAAGTCAAACAGACAAATAACTATACATAACGCAGACAATAAGTACAAAAAAAAACTTTATTACAGTGTAAAAACATTTCATTATATGCCTGAGCTGAACAACTGTTCCGTGGTGTAGCGCGGTTACACACGACGACACACAGATATTTTCATTTCATTTATATTTCAGTGTCGCTTTCTGCACCTGCCCGCTCCTTAGTCACGTACGCGTCCGGTTTCAGTACCAGCTTCCGTGAACTCTCTACCACGCTGCTCGTCTTCAGAGTGGCTGCGAGAAAACAAAACAAAACAGCAACGGTGACAACACAATCGGAAGCAGCCGTGAAGAACATTCTTATTGGCGTCGGCAACAACGTGCGTACCGTTCACGACAAGTGTTTGGCCCATCGGCACAGCAGCCACCTGAGCCAGGCTGTTCTCACAGAGCGGGTGAGAGTACTGCAGCCTGTAAAGGCCCCCCGCCACACGCCAGCCGCTGGGCATCTCCCCGGCTCTGACGTCACAACCCTGCGGCACATCACACCATCAAACCACACCATCAAACCACACCATCAAACCACACCGTCTTGTTAATCGATCTGATTCTTTACAAAAAACATGGGCATGTCATAAATACTCAACCAATCATCAAGCTTTCTTTGTTTGACGTGTAAAAGTGATGTATAATACTGAATATTTAATATTGTCGGTTTATTATTGTCGGTTTAATATTGTCGACATACTGTCGGTTGCATTGCGTGTGACCTCTGACCTGTGGCAGGAAGCCGGTCTCCAGCAGTAAGACGTGTACCGCTAACAGCAGGCAGTCGGAGGCGCTGTTGCAGCGCGCCGCCTGGTACAGCATTTCGAGAGAGTGAGGGACCTTCCCATCCTCAGCTTCGCAGCACAGCATGGGCTCAGGGATGAAGAGGCCCACCGGCTCGTCTTCATCCTCACCTCTCTCCATATCCGTCTCGTCCGTCTCAGGAGCACATGCACTCTCTCCGCTCTGGTGGCTGCTGCTGGCGCCTGACTGAAGGAAACAATCGCCAGCAAAACTCACAGGATGCTATAATATTCTCATATTATTATTATTATTATTATTATTATGTGGAACGAGTCACAGTCTGAAACGTAATACACCAAACAAACCAAAAGTAAGTGAAAAGAACTGGCTTCTCGGAAAGAGAAAGCTACAGATGCCAAGATGTGGTTATGGTTTCACTTTCCTGACATCTTCCCGTCATTACCTGAGTCTAATCTACAGCATCGAAAACACTTCAAACAAAAGAATGTTAAAACGTCTGTATCGTGTACATCTCGGCACTCACCTCGTGTGTACCTAATGCGGCGGGACTCTCCGGTGTGTTCTGCTGAACAGCTGGGACGGCATGCGTCCGGCGAGAGGAAGGCGACGGCGAGGAAGCCGAGGAGTCGGTACGAGGCAGTATCACGCTGATCATGTCCCCTGACACCACGCCGCACGACGAGAGGGTCTGTCCTGTGTCCGTCAGAGGCTCTTCCCCGTTCAGAGACAGACTGAACTCTGTATCGGCGCTACATAGTGAAAGAGGAACACACACACACACACACAGAGCGGTTCTTAACACTTACAGAGTACATCAGCACAAAAAAAGCTGAATCTAACACGAGGATGTTCGACAAGCACATATAGATGTGAAAGGTGAGGTGTAAGGTGGGAACTTACCTGAGTCCGTGTGAAGGCAGCAGGTCCTCCTTGACCCGGGTGCTGAGTTGGGTCAGGGTCGGATCGGGTCCCTCCAGCTCCACCCGGCTGGTCCGCCTGTTCACTCTCACCCTCAGCTTCATGTTTCTGCACAGGGGAAGAGAGTTATCCCACCTCAGTCCACTCATATCTTACACAACGTTCACTATAAACCTTTAGCAGACTGAACAGTGTGTCAGACCTCCACATATGATCAGTATGTGACAGTCTGTTAGCTAGTTACTTCCCAAAGGTGATGATTCAGGTTGCTAGCTCACATTAGCTGACTGGTTCACCTGGTTATGTTTTTGCTGCACTAGCTTTCCAAAGTCTACACGAACTTCCTGCTTTGAACAAAATACAGCTCCGACACTCGAGTTAATCACTCTTTAAGGACGAGAATGTCAGTAATCATGACTTACCTGAAGTTTGTTTGTTTGTTTGTTTGTTTGTTGATACTGAAAGGGGCGTCCTGCAGTTTAACACAGGGCTGTGAAGACAGAAACGTTAAGATTCGTTCCAGTGGATTTGTTGTCGTTGTAAAAACACAGCTTTGAAATGCGCATGCAAATCACTTTTCCATTCGGAAAGTCTCCCCCGGTCCAGGCAGCTATACGAGTTGTTTTGATAGAAATGCTGCTTTCGGTTTACCGAAAAAGGGAAGAAGGGGAGGGGGAGGGGGAGGGGGGGGGTTTACATGGACGCCATAATGTTCGTAGTTAGCAACAAGCTAACTGTGATGAGTCATGTGTAATTTCCTTCTCAGGACAGCGACCTGTAGAGTCAGTGTTAAATATTTAACATGCATATACATGTCCCTACATGTAGACTGAGCTAACGTAAACACTCGTGTTTGTGTGTGTGTGTATGTGTGTGAGTGTTCATATACACACACAGTATAACTCATTTAAAGGGACTTTGTTTACTGTTGAGCGGCCATATTGGAATGACGTCACGCGTAGGAATTTCAAGCTGTTTTTGTTTTTTGGTTGGAAATTACAAGTTACGACGTCAGTCGATTCGAAGCCCCCAGTATACAGATATAATCCTTTGCTGCGGCTGTGTAACCGGCAGGGTGCAGTGTTGAGTTTGGTGGGATCGAGTAAAACCACCACCACACTGGAGAAGAAGAAGAGAGCGAGCGCT
Organism: Ictalurus punctatus; assembly: GCF_001660625.3. Taxonomy (NCBI): domain Eukaryota; kingdom Metazoa; phylum Chordata; class Actinopteri; order Siluriformes; family Ictaluridae; genus Ictalurus; species Ictalurus punctatus. The sequence continues at coordinate 2,338,615 of NC_030429.2, forward strand.
GTGACATACGACACAGGATTCTACTACAGCTTCCATTAATTGGTTTGAAAGGCTAGAATTAACAATGAGTCGCTCTTATAACGACGAATTGCAGTTTTTGGATAAGATCGACAAGACATGTTGGCGAATCAAGAAGGGGTTCGTCCCAAACATGAAGGTAATTCAGTGTCTATCTCTAAAAAAAAAAAAAAAAAAAAACGTGTTGTAGTGATTCTGAATCAATCCCAGATTGCTTTCTGCTCCATGTCAAACTGGGAGTCAGTCACACAGTTAGTGAAGTTGAACTAATGTTATTTACTCAACATTAAATGTTGTAAAGCCTTATGTGAAGTGCTTTATTCTTACGTCATGTAGCCACGTCATTAAACTGCTATAAAACTAGTTACATAACTGTTACACTAGCAGAGAAGAGAAGAGTTGAGTTACATGGCCTGACTCAGACTGACCTGACCTGACTCAGACTGACCTGACCTGACTCGACTCAGACTGACCTGACTCAGGCTGACCTGACCTGACTCGACTCAGACTGACCTGACCTGACTCAGACTGACCTGACCTGACTCAGACTGTCCTGACTCAGACTGTCCTGACTCAACTCAGATTGACCTGACCTGACTCGACTCAGACTGACCTGACCTGACTCAGACTGACCTGACTCAGACTGACCTGACTTGACCTGACTCAGACTGACCTGACTCGACTCAGACTGACCTGACTCAGGCTGACCTGACCTGACTCGACTCAGACTGACCTGACCTGACTCAGACTGACCTGACTCGACTCAGACTGACCTGACTCAGGCTGACCTGACCTGACTCGACTCAGACTGACCTGACCTGACTCAGACTGACCTGACTCGACTCAGACTGACCTGACCTGACTCAGACTGACCTGACTCAGACTGACCTGACCCGACCTGACTCGACTCACACTGACCTGACCTGACACAGACTGACCTGACTCGACTCAGACTGACCTGACCTGACTCGACTCAGACTGACCTGACTCGACTCAGACTGACCTGACTCGACTCAGACTGACCTGACTAAGGCTGACCTGACCTGACTCGACTCAGACTGACCTGACCTGACTCAGACTGACCTGACTCAGACTGACCTGACTCAACTCAGATTGACCTGACCTGACTCGACTCAGACTGACCTGACCTGACTCGACTCAGACTGACCTGACCTGACTCGACTCAGACTGACCTGACCTGACTCGGACTGACCTGACTTGACCTGACTCAGACTGACCTGACTCGACTCAGACTGACCTGACTCAGGCTGACCTGACCTGACTCGACTCAGACTGACCTGACCTGACTCGACTCAGACTGACCTGACCTGACTCGACTCAGACTGACCTGACCTGACTCGGACTGACCTGACTTGACCTGACTCAGACTGACCTGACCCGACCTGACTCGACTCACACTGACCTGACCTGACACAGACTGACCTGACTCGACTCAGACTGACCTGACCTGGTGAAACTGCTAGACCATCTGTACCAGCTGCTAGAAAGCAAGCCTCATTGATTCAAAGCACCTCGAGTTGCCTCGTGCTATAAAACTAAATTTGCCTGGTCTCGCCTTTTCTCAATGCTTCTAAATCTGTCAAAGCTTATTACTATTATAACTAGTTTGTATAATTTTTAAAGAAAAAAACAAACAAATAAACATCAGATGGGCATCATCCGACGTTTCTGTATCGGAAACAATAAACAGCACATCCTTCCATCTCTACAATACTTTATGGCGAAATATTCGTTATAAATTCGTAATGTCAGCGAAAGCTAACGTGACGCCGTCTCAAGCTAGGTCAGCTGATAAATGAGGGTCAACGATGCTGAACTACAAATCCAGCTGCTAAATTATTCTTACTAGACGACACCATGAATATTACGGAAGCAGCTAGGTCGCTTGCGATGAAATAGCATCACGTAACGTCGCCGCAGATCCACGTAACACAGACGAATCATTACGTACGTACGTACGTATATGGAAGGCTGATGGATTAAAACGCTGACTCGGTGTTGTTGCTGTTTCCTCTTTATGAACTGTAACGTGCTGTAGGTGGAGGGTGTCTTCTATGTCAACGAGTCGCTGGAGAAGCTGATGTTCGAAGAGCTGCGAAACGCATGTCGTGGAGGAGGTATCATGGGTTCCTCTACAAGTCATCAGTTAAGAGCAGCCTCGGACTCGTCTGATATTTGACTCGGATGTTTTTTTGTGCCAACAGGTCTTGGCGGATTTCTGCCCGCTATGAAGCAGATCGGGAATGTGGCGGCTCTGCCGGGAATCGTGCATGTGAGCGTGTGATTTGTTGCTAGGTTTTTGCTCACGTAATGTGGTTTGCATGTTTACCGTACAAGCCAAGACTCACAGTAGAGTAGTAAAGCAAACTAGCAGTTGTTTGGGAAGGGGAAAGAGGGGGACTTCCTGTAAGTGCTCCTTGTTCTGAGACGTTAAAGATGTGCTGAGGTGCTGCGTACTTACTCAGCCTTATTTATGTCGCAGAGATCTATAGGCCTGCCTGACGTTCACTCCGGATACGGTTTTGCGATCGGGAACATGGCTGCTTTCGACATGAGCGACCCGACGGCGGTTGTCTCACCAGGTATGTAGGGAAGGCTGTATCGAACCGTATTAAGTCAGCGTGCAGTGACTGTTGATTGTTAGAGGATCCTGAAACCTTTTCCTTGAGAATTCATTTTAGGTCCCTGTGCAGGCTTGTGAATGCAAGTACTGAGCTAACAGTGAGGATGCACCTGTGCAGGTGGTGTAGGGTTTGACATTAATTGTGGTGTGCGCCTGCTGAGAACCAACCTGGATGAAGGAGACGTGCAGCCGGTGAAGGAACAGCTGGCTCAGGCTCTCTTTGACCACATCCCTGTAGGAGTCGGGTCCAAGGGAGTCATTCCCATGAATGCCAAGTAAACACCAACAGCACCACGTATACACTCTAAAACAGTCAATCCTGGCCATGGAGAGCCATTGCTTTGCACATCTAACATTTTAAGGAGAATGTTTAGGACTGATTTATGTGTGTGTGTGTGTGCGCAGAGATTTGGAGGAGGCCCTGGAGATGGGGATGGACTGGTCTCTGCGCGAGGGCTACGCCTGGGCTGAAGATAAAGAGCACTGCGAAGAGTACGGCAGGATGCTGCAGGCCGACCCGAACAAGGTTTCCTCCAAGGCCAAAAAGAGAGGACTGCCGCAGGTACGCAGGTTTCTATCCGCACAACACCGTTCATTGCGCTGGCGTAAAAATCCAGCGCTTAGATTATTGGTTAAATCCGTGACCCGGCTGTTGTGCTGCAGCTTGGGACGCTGGGAGCAGGGAATCACTACGCCGAGATCCAGGTGGTGGACGAGATCTACAATGACTACGCAGCCAAAAAGATGGGCATCGACCACAAGGGTCAGGTGTGCGTGATGATCCACAGCGGGAGTCGTGGGCTGGGACATCAGGTGGCCACAGGTAGGCGCTCTGTTCTGCTCTGCAGCAGTTTCCTTTTGAAGTTTTGTGTGGTTTTATATTGAGGTAATGTACATGCAGTTAGGGTTCTGGTGAGGTCATTCGAAGGAAACATGACCCGAAACAGACGGGTTGTTTTAGTCGCTGTGTGATTCCGAGCTCTTGTGCACACACCCCAGACATCAGATGGATCCCCAAGCATGCGACAAGGTTTTGTGCACCTAATTCCATCCTTCTGTTAAACCCTTCTGAACCACCAGAGGCAGTGAATTTCATCCTCGATACGCATGCTGAGACCTTCCAACAAAGTCACGGTGACCACATGACACATTTACTATAAGCATCATAGGACACCTCGGATGGCGTCTCGCTGTGGACTTGCATGGCAACTTTGTCCACCACATTTTCCTAAAAGTCAGCCTGGTGTGGGATCTCCACCTTGTCATGGAGTCCCTTAACACTTCTCGCCAAACTCGGATGGATTTCTCTAAAGAGAAAATTGCCTTTTTGCTAGCGATCACCTAAGCAGAAAGAGCAGCAGAACCGCGTGCTTTGGCGATGGAGGGATGCCGTGTGGTGAGCTTATTTCGTATTTGTGTTTCGTGTAGATGCTTTGGTAGCCATGGAGAAGGCGATGAAGCGTGACAACATCGTGGTAAACGATCGGCAACTCGCTTGTGCCTGCATCGGTTCTCCTGAAGGTCAGGACTACCTGAAGGGCATGGCGGCTGCAGGCAACTACGCCTGGGTCAACCGCTCCTCCATGACCTTCCTTACACGCCAGGTGAGCTCACACACGGTTCGCGTTTATACCAGTGAGCCCTGCTCGAGAGAGTTCACAAACAGTATCCGCTAACTGCCCCTTTTAGGCCTTCTCCAAAGTGTTTAACACCACACCTGATGATCTGGATATGCATGTGATCTATGACGTGTCCCATAACATTGCTAAAGTGGAGGAGCACATGGTGGACGGCAAGCAGAAAACCCTGCTGGTGCATCGTAAGGGCTCAACACGGGCTTTCCCCCCTCATCACCCTCTCATCGCAGTCGACTACCAGGTAAACACAACCCTGAACATGCGTGGCTGTGTTAGGAGTGCGTTCTCAAACCGCTTTTTGTTCTCGTCGGAGATTATGTAGGATCAAATCCAATAATTTGATCTTCTTAGAAGTTTGTAATTATGGAGGGGAGGGACACTGAGTGTAAGAAGTGCAGCTTGAATTACACTAATGGTAAAAATAGGGTTGAGACGGTGAGCGGGCGATGCTGGATATTCCCTTTGTATCCTTCTTCTCCAGCTGACTGGTCAGCCTGTGTTGATTGGTGGCACGATGGGCACCTGCAGCTACGTGTTGACTGGCACTGAGAAGGGCATGACTGAAACTTTTGGCACCACCTGCCATGGCGCAGTGAGTACAAGGACAAACCCGTCACCTGTAACTATTCAGAGACTGCTGGTCCGGGTTAGATCATAAACATTTAACGGTAAGCATTTTATTTTGGATGTTTCTAACAGGTTTGTATGTTGCCCTTTTGCAGGGTCGGGCACTGTCCCGAGCTAAATCCCGCAGGAATCTGGACTTTCAGGACGTTTTGGACAAACTGGCTGATATGGGCATCGCCATCAGAGTGGCTTCACCAAAACTGGTCATGGAGGAGGTGAGGAACACGATGAAGTCGAAATAGCTTTAGGGGAAGGCATCACTAGGACACTGTATCAAGACAAACAAGAAAAACAGTTGCATGTAGTTTGTGTGGTCTTGTAAATGTGACCGAAGCACGATCTTGTACTTCTCAGGCCCCAGAATCCTACAAGAATGTAACAGATGTGGTGAACACGTGCCATGACGCCGGCATCAGCAAGAAAGCCATCAAGCTTCGACCCATCGCTGTGATTAAGGGTTAAACGTGAGCGCCTCATCACCGCCAGCGAATGGTTAAGCTGAGAGATCGTGCCCACGGGCAAATAAACAGAGCGGATGATTTGGGAACACGGGCGAGAGAGTGGCTGTTGTCTTTATAGAGGCAAGACTTTGGCATGCGTGCACATGATATTGTATGCAGAGAGAAAACCTTTCACCAGATTAGGAAACGTTCATTAAGTTTATTTTTTGGGTTTTTTTTTTTTTGGCCTAACAGCTTTATTGCTATAAAAGCAAGGGGCTAAAATATATTTTGTTGATTGTGATTGAAGATGGATTTTGTGAAAAACAGGAATAAAAGCATCAGTGATTGATGAACTGTCCTGTAGCACTGCAAAACTGTGTTTGTGTATTTGTGTGTCACTGTCTCTCTGCTAACTTTGCTAACAGGCACGGTAACTTCTCTAGGTTTATGATCGAGTGCTACGTTTTGTAAAGATTTTCCCCATATTTCATGGAATTTTCACCACTCTTTAAGAAACTGCAGCTCTGGTTCTTGTATGTTTGGTTTGTTCACATTGCTATAGGACACCTTGGATGGCGTCTCGCTGTGGACTCGCATGGCACCGTTGTCCATTCTCTGCTCTCAACGCGACCCGGATTGCTCGAGTAACAGCAATTCTCTAGACAGCAGATACTGAGCCTGTACTGTTCTACTTCCCTCCATTCAAGCCCGCCGTATCGGTTTCCTTCCGTGATTAGTGGAGTTTTCCTGTGTACTAAAAGTCGTCCACTCGTATATAAAAGGAAAAACTTCAACTCGAGAGGGTTCGGCTGCTCAGCCCTGGGGAGAGCAGAAAATTTTTTCAACAGTTGAGGTGTTCTCATCTGAGGGATGAGAGTTCGTTTGTGAGGTCTTTTAAAAGGTTTTAAAGAGAAATCGGAAGTTTGCCATTTCCCAAGCCAATTACGAGTCAAATAATGACACACCCTACCTCCGATCCTATCGCTCACGCCAGAATATTTCCAAAACCGGGAGCGGGTAAAGACGGCAAAATGATCCATCTTCACGCCGTTCTATTTATTAGAAAATCTGATGGTAAATGTGCCAAATAAAGCATTTTTGTTTTGCTCTACTTCGCTGTCGGTGCCATTCAGATCTCCTCTGACAGGCTGACGGGACCTCTCCGACAGGCTCAGGCTCTGCTGTAGACTACCTGGTGAGCGACGGCCTTCTGTCACGTATATATTTAGTGAAGCAGACTATCTATCTATCTACACACACATATATAAACAAACAAACCTAGGGGACAAGGACCTGTAGGGATATCAAAAATAAGTACAGGCGCAACAAAATGGAATTCATATCTTTGGTGTAGTTCTAGATTTAGGAGCTGTAACAGTTCAGTATCTGTTTAAGTGTTTAGGTGACGGAAAAACTACCGGAAAATGTTTGTTGTTTTTTAAAAATGGAACTGAAGGGAGCTGTCAGGAACGATTTAACCCAGATAGTGTCTTGCGTCGTGTGGCTATTAAAGCATTTAGAGGGAAAAACATTCAGAGAAATGAGCGGTGAATTCTGCGGGACGTGAGCAATGCTGCGTGCTGCTGTTCTGCGTCTCTCGGGTTCTGCTGACCAAGAGGCAAGAAACCCAGTTCCACGACAGGAAGTAGTTAGAACGGAAGTTGTCCTCGTTGTACACCACGCATTAGATCGTTACGGTTCTATATCAGAGGAGTCGACTAAGCTAAGCTTCATGTTCGAGATTCTAATCGCCCCGTGAGGGTTGTATCCGCCATTTCCTGCCAGAACCACACACACTTTACCAGTTTGATTTATCCCCCTATACAACTTAATACAGACTTACGACAGCAGGATTTGAAAAGCTCACTAATTTAAAGTGAATTTAATAAAGCAATTGAATTCAACACAAACAGCACTGATTTTTTCATTTATCTATTTATTTTGCATTTTGCAAACTGCGTGCTTTTTAAAATTCAGATTGCGGTAGTCTTAATACTGAATTTCAGCACTGTGTAAATAAATAGTGTAATGCTGATCATCTTTTTTTCAAGCCTTGATATTTAATCTTGTGTTAATTCTCTCAGATTTCCATATAATGCATAAAGGATGATCAATTAATCATTATTTTGAACGTTTATTATCTGAGAAAAAAAACATGATTAGGTGATACACGAAGATGTATTATTATTATTATTATTATTATTATTAACAGGATGTCTTTGATTATTGCACTTTGCTGCTTTATTGTGGTTAATTGTAATTATTTACTCAAGTGATCCCTGCAGCACTTGAATATATTTTAGAACACAGACTGTTTCAGAAGAAAGGTTCCGTTAGGTTCTCTACTACATCCGGTTCTCAGCTGTGAGGTTCTGGAGCTTGTGAGGGGAAATTACTAATTCTTTCTTTGTAATAATTTTGTTCATGTTCATCTGAGGATAACGCCTAAGAAGGCCATGTCATGTCACTGAGATCAGCACAGAATGTTTATCTGCTTACAGAAACACAAACATGTTCTTCTGTTCAAGGTTCGTCTGCACATCTTCTAGAGACCCCTAAAACAAAGCCTGTGTGAACTGCCTCAAACCGCTTCTTATCGGTACACAGAAGTGTGTCATGCTCTGCGTTTCATATATATAGTAGTGGTTCAGCACAAGCACTTCAGAGCGCTCTCATTATTCTCTCCTGCTTTATTCTATCCTGTATTAACCATCTTTCTGTAATAAACCTTTTTACCTTCAGAGGACGAGTCTGCGAGTGTTGTCTAATTTCCACGACAGTTTGGCGTCTCCTGGCTGGGCTGTGTGAGTCCTTCAGCTTTTCTGGATAACAAGCAAACCGGAGGATGCTCTAGGAAAAGTTTCACCTTTATTGTGCAGAGCGAAAGACTGATGCAGCCTCAACACTGCCTTGTAGGAATCATCAAGAGTTTAGAATTAGAATTTTATGAAGTCATCGTGTATTGCTGTCTGTGTAGAAGGGAGTCAATGATATAGAATTAGAATTTTATGAAGTCATCCTGTATTGCTGTCTGTGTAGAAGGGAGTCAATGATATAAGAAATGTGTGTATTACATTGAGAGAAGTATTGCATGGAGCAATTTCTTATAAGAAGTTCCAGGAACTTCACCTCTGTGACGGCAGAGAGATTTGTGTTTCTCAGATCACAGCTTCAAAACTAAGATATATATATAGATATATATATATATATATCTATATATCTATATATATATACATATATAAATATATAAATATATATATACACACACATATGATTATATATATTCATGTTATATATATCTCTTAGTTTTGAAGCTGTGATCTGAGAAACACAAATCTCTCTGCCGTCACAGAGGTGAAGTTCCTGGAACTTCTTATAAGAAATTGCTCCATGCAATAAAAATGTAGCACACTGAGAAACGGATGAGGGCCCTGCCTGACATTTTTTCCCTCTTTTATGTGCCTCGCTCTGCCATTCAGCAAATGCCCGTCAGCCAAAAAACTGCACTTCACTGTTTTAGGGGTCTCGCTTTCTGTCTCTCTCTCACTCTCTCTCTGTCTCTCTCTCCTTTGTCTCCAAATTAAGTTTCAGTTGTTCTGTCTGAGGCTAAAACTACCTCTTTTCTGGGAAAGCACATTCTTTAACGCATACATCCATTCCCATAATTCACACGCACAAACATGATATTAGGATCAACATATGAACACCCTGTACATACCATAGCCTGTGTCTCAGGATGTGCTTTGCTACATGTTTCCCCCATATTTTTTATTTATACATATATATATATTTTCTTTTACGGCTTCTATAACTTTAAAAGTTTTAATCAATTTAATGTGCTACGAAAATCAAGTGAATATGCATTCTCGTGCACAGACAGAAAAAGGTTCAAAATGTGTGCCAAATCTCTAGACATTCAATTAATCATATAACCTATAGGTTAGACCAAAAGCACGCAGACGAGGAAGACACGGCCGTCAGGGCTATGGACCAGAATTAAACTATTACAAAGGAAAAGTTGGACATTTTGCAAGAGACTGTCCAGAGCAGAAGCGAACTGACAGGTGGAGCTAAGGGAAGGGTGGGGCACCTGGGAACAGAAGAGGTGACATCAGACATGCAAACTTTCAATTAGCTCACAAAGAACAGGAATATATGCACACACCCACATCCAACATTAGTCAGTCTGACAATTCACAAATGTCTGAACCAGTCATGACCCTTAACCTTTTAATGTATAATGCCTCTCCTTTTACAGTTACCATGTATATCTCTTGTAGTTAACGGGCAAAGTGTCACATTTCTGGTAGAGTCGGGAGCAACGTATTCAGTAATAAAACACTGCGAATTAAAAGTATATGTTAATGAGGTAAACCCTGATTGGACGCTGTCAGGGGAAATACTCATTTTTCTTTGTAATAATTTTGTTCATGTGAGGATAACGCCTAAGAAGGCCATGTCATGTCACTGAGATCAGTAAAGAATCTTTATCTGCTTACAGAGACACAAACATGTTCATCTGTTCAAGGTTCGTCTGTCCAAGATCCTAAAACAAAGCCTGTTCGAACTGCCTCAAACCGCTTCTTATCGGTACAGAAGTGTGTCATGCTCTGCGTTTCATATATATAGTAGTGGTTCAGCACAAGCACCTCAGAGCGCTCTCATTATTCTCTCCTGCTTTATTCTATCCTGTATTAACCATCTTTCTGTAATAAACCTTTTTACCTTCAGAGGACGAGTCTGCGAGTGTTGTCTAATTTCCATGACAACGCCAAACCTGATTATTTGTTCCATGTTATCCTGTGTTTTCATTCTCACTACTTAATCATTTAAATAGCACACAGAGATCATCAATCCATAAAGGAAATCATGAAGACACAGAGGGAAAGACAAAATATTTGAATATAAAATATTTAAATATGGAGAATTGTGGAGGCCATGTGGTCAGATCAGTAATTCCCTTTACACTGGCTACTTTCTCTGGAGGCTCTAAAGCGTCGGTATTAGGGGGCCAAGCACCGACTGAACATGTGCCATTCTCCACCATTATGTGAAAATTAGTTCTTTGTCTCACTGTTTGCCCTAAGACCCTCCAAAACCCGATCACATATGGCTTCTTCTTTGCATGATAGAGCTTTAAGCAGCATTTGCGGATGGCACGGCAACAGCCTCCGGCTGAATCCTAACTGTAACCTGGGAAGGTTCAAAACGTAATATCTCCTTTTGATACGACTGAGTTGTACTGATCAGCAGGTATACAGTATTTAACACACCCTGAGGTTTCACACACACACACACACACACACACACACACTGTGTCATCAGCACCAGGCTCCGTGCCGAACGGGAACGCCTCTGTACACAAGATTTGTGATTGTAGGTCAGATTTAGGTCATGTGATTAGGTCATATGATCAGAAACTGGGGGAAAAATAAACTACGGTCGAATTATTTAACTTACGGATCAGAACAAAAGCCACGAGAACAAACTCCACTGCAGTGATCTGACTTAAAAAAAAAAAATTCTAATCAAAAATCAAGGTGTAGTGAAATTGATTATAAATTTATCACAAGCCTGATTATGATCTCGTACATTCATCAGATTGTTTCTCTTAAAAAGAACTCGCTCTCATTTTGTATTTTTAATATCGATGTATCGTGTGTCCGCTTCGTCTCTCTCTTTGCCCGAGTCACACACTCGCTCACACCGCTTCCCCTTGCGGAAATAACACAGTAAAGCTTTTTAACGTTGTTGTGTGTGTGTGAGAATATCTGCATTAATTCACATCAGCTCAGCGTCCCCTTCAAGTTCCAGTAAAGTTTCTAACACACCCTCGTTAACGTCCGCTCCTGATGCAGTGTGAACTCGTGTCTCCGCTGGAGCGCTGAAGACTGAAGGGTTACCCGTAAAAGCTGGTAGGTCTGGTACAGGCGTGTATAAATATTCGTTTTTTGGACGATAGAAAGGAAAATACCCGTCCTGGACGATGAGAAACGGCGCGATATTACAGGCATCGGTGAATTCACCTACGCACGTTATTCGACAGTGTTTGTGCATTCAGGTTCGACGCCAAGCGACCGCATTAACGCAGATCAGTGATGTACTGTACAATTTATATGAGTTACTCTGCTTTTAATATGATGGGGGGGTGGGGGGGGGGGGGGGGGGGGGGCAAAAACAAATCCAAATATTTAACTGAGCACATCAGAATGTTTCATATCTAGGAGAAGAGCACTTTCATATTCGCAGTCACTTCAAAATAAAAACTAAACGCTCCTATTTCAGAACATAAAAAAAACCAAAAAAAAATCAGAATCATTAAATAAGATCTCGGCACGGCTCGGCTTTCCTGCAAGCTCATCACAGAAGCCTCGTTTCAACCGCTCAAACATAAATCCACTCTTTAAATGCTCTACAGGTTTGTTTGTTTTTAAATCTCTACGTATTTGTTAAACCACGGAAAGCGTGCTCACGAATACAAAATATTACCGTAATCATAGTTCATATTTTTTTAAAGCGCCTATATATATATACACATATATATATATTTCCCCTCCCCCCCACATGTTCAAAAACAAAATTCGTCTCTTCGAAATCCCATCCTGCGGCCTACTCTTATGCTCTCCGCCGTGTCCGGTGGTCCAATCACAGACGTCCGTCCCCGTGGTGGTGAGTACGATGACTCCGATTGGTTCGGCACGAGCGCGTCCTCACCAGAGTCCGGTAAAATCGGCACCACGTTTCCCCTCCGGAGCGGAGACGGCCCCGGTTAAGCTTCTCCCCTTTAAGTGCAAAAAGCAGCTTCTATACTAAGCTCTGTCCTTTCGTCGTACGCTCTGGAACTCGTCTGGGTTTTTACAGCTTTGCTTGCTGAAAGAAGGCCTGAGAGGTAGGACACAGAAACGTACAGGCGGTTATTCAGCAGCCAACCAACCTAATAAAAGTAACGATGACTGGGTGTGTAACTGTTCACACTGCTGTGAGATTGTGTTAAATAATAATAATAATAATAATCCCCCATAAATACGACAAAGCGATGTACTCTTATACTCTGAAGTGATTAACAGAATCAAGATGAGACAACAATAGAGAAGGACGGAGCGCGAGATATACCTTCATGTAGTTCTTCAGAACCTTAGTGTCAGGCTGCTGAAGCACTTGACAGAGTTCCTGTTTAAAAAACAAAAGAAAACAAGCCAGTCAGAGTGCAGGCTACACCCAAAGGCCCTGAGCAGTAAAATGAAAACATGCACAGGTTACGCAGACGATTTTACCTGCGTGATCTCAGGCGAGACGTGCAGAGAGGGCAGGTACTCCTGCTGCAGGAACTGAATAAACTCCGGGCCCTGGGGCGAAACACAGAATCGTTACGCAGAGGAGCGAGGAGAGTCAGCCCCCGTTTCGACCGGGCTTGTGAGATCTGTTTACAGTATTAATAACAACAACAACAAGCTAAAAGTTTCTACGGAAACATCTCCTCGACTCACCCTCTTGAGATGAATCATTTTCAGCGTCAGCGTGCACTCGGACAGGGTCTGAAAAGCACGGGATGACAACAATCACGCATCAGAGTTACACGGGATCTGGCATCTCGCCTGCGTTTTATAGATCACCGAGACTCACCAGGACAGTCTGGGCGTCGGACAGGTCGAAGGAGGGTTTGAGAGGAGCCAGGAAGCATGCCGGGAGAATGTGTTTGTAAATGAAGTCTGGAAACCCGACTAAACCGTCTTTACCTCCTGGGGATGAAAACAGAGCGTCGGTTATCGACGGCAGCCGTGACGCCTTTAAACAGAGTGAAACGGTTTGTGTCACCGTGTACTGAACCAGCTGTAGACGGTTGAAATGACAATAAAACCACTTGAACTGGAAATATTCCGATGTAAACTAATGTTTGTTTGAAACCACTCGCAAAATTTAAGCCTAGTAAAAGATACTTCGCCTCGGTTATATGCAAACCCGTCGTCTCGAGCTGTGCTTACCCCAGAGCTCCACTAGTCTGGAGAGAATTATGAAACAGGTCTTCTGGGCGACAGGGTCAGGGAAGTCCACCGCTCCCTGAATTATGGTAAACAACACACGCTCTATATTTTCAGCACCTGAGGAATAAAAAGACTGGAGTGTAAATGGGAAGCTGTGCTGTTCCGGACCAGCTGGGTGGGGGGGTGGGTTCGGGGGGGAAGTGGTGGTGTTTTAAGACTCACCCTGATTGGCCATGACCTCGTTCATACCGCTACTGGCTATGGTCTGGATGAAGCTGAAGTAGCTTCTCCTCAGCATCTGCTTCTCCAGCGCTGCGGTCTGGTCGTTCTCTTCTGCCGGCCGAGATAACACTTCGAAAATGGCCAGAACCAACGGCATGAAGACCTGCTGCAGGAACGGAGAAACCTGACTCTACACACACACACACACACACACACAAACACGATTAGATGACATTTTTATGACTTAGAGATCTACAATGTAAAAAATTATATACATACATACATATACATTCACACACATTTATTTATATATATATATATATATATATATATATATATATATATATATATATATATATATATATATATATATATATATATATATATATATATATATATAGTCCATCTTTAACGTATAACCACTTGCTGAATCAAAAACATATCCATCATGATAAATAATGAGGACGGTCACGTTGATATTTTGTCATACAAAATTCACAGGCAAAGAAGAACAAAAATAAGACTTCTGTATTTAAAAAAATAAATAAATAAATTTTTAAAAATTGTGGGTTTTTTTTAATCTTGATTGTATATGACCGGTTCCTTCTATTCAGGACCGTTCCGGAACAATCTGAACCCAGAACAGAATGAAAGTCTGTGATACGTGAGCAGTCCCTTCACCAGCGCACCTTAAACTTGGCTGTGATCTGGCTGATGAGGGGGATGAACTCCTGCAGGTCTTTGGGCTCGCAGTCCTTCAGCATGTGCTCGCTGGCGCTGGGGATGAACGGCAGGACCTCCTCCTCCAGGCAGATGATCATGCGGTGGAGGAAGGAGCGTACGGCGCTGCGTAACGTGGCCCGTTGGACGGGACAGCTGAGCGCAGGCAGGAACGTCTGCAGGCAGTCCAGATAGACCCCGGAACAGCCGCACAGCCTCACTGTCTGCTTATTACTGAACGCCTTGCTGGTGCGGCTGAGAGAGAGAGAGAGAGAGAGAGAGAGAGAGGTAAAGAACTTGGATGGGGACTATACTGATCTAAGCTGGGGTTCCCCAGCTTTATGTTCAGCCAAACCCCTTCACCCTAAATGTGCCAGTCCTGAACCTTCGCAGTGGGACTCGTGTGATGTGTGTTGTAGCGGGCGGTGTGGGAGTGTACCTGGCAAAGCCCACGGCGTGCCCGAGGCAGTCGGCGAGTGCAGTCTGCCTCTCCTCGTCGCTCTCCTGCGCCAGTTTGGCCAGCAGTGGGCGGAAGGCCTCCATGAGCGGCGTGAGCAGACTGCGCATGAGCACCTGCTTCCTGTCGGCCGGGCTCTCGCCGTTCACGATCAGGATGCCGGCCGTCTCGAACATGAACAGCTGATCGTCGCTGCTCAGGAGCGCGGGGAAACCGTTTTCCTGGAGGAGTGCGAGAGTTACGCATGACGTCTGCGTGTGAGAGAGTGTGTGAGAGTGTGTGTGCGCGCACAACACTTACAGGAGGAGTTAATGCCAGAAGGTCCTGTATTCGGCTCAGGATGTCTTCGATATAGGCATTCATGTGTTTACTGTTAAAAGAAAAAAACAAAACAAACAAAAACAAATTTTTGCTTCCTGTATTATTTCACAATAACATTACTAGCACTGAGTTGCCATAGATACTGACTATACTGTATAGCGTGTCTATAGCTTAGTCCTTTACTAATGTGAACTCAATAACACTATTAGCATTGACAGTGTGTGCGTGCTAGGCTAACCGACTTACTGTAGCGTTTTGATGAACCTGGAGAAAAGGTACGCCACTCTGCTGCGCACCTTCGGACTGCTGTGCCTCAGACCACGATGATCCAGAAACGCCATCTGAACACAACAAACACACACATTGACGCGAATAGCTTGCGTTTAGTGTTAGCGTGTAGACGACGGGCAAGCGGAGTTAAAACTCACCAGGACGACTGGAATGTGCTGAGGCTCCACGATGAAGAACTTGTCATAGCGAACCACGGTCTCAAAGAACTCCAGTGTGACGGAGGTGTGCTGGTACTCGCTTACGCCACTAGAGAGGAGCTACACACACACACACAGATTTAACATTCCTAAATGTTTTGGGCAAGCAACCCTTAATGTGTATAAAATTCTAAGCCCTGCAGTTGTTCCTAAATTGCAGGTGTATAATACGTACAAGACATTTCGTAACATTTTATCAGGTGTGTATCGTACACACATTTAACACACGCAATTAAAAAAAAAACTCCAAAAAGTTCGAGGACGCCTGAAATTCTCAGAGCGGAGCAAGCGAAGGCGTCTTCGTCTTACCGTCCTCATCATGTCCTGCAGAGTGCTGGCTTTCGTGGTGTCGCCGCTGAAATGAGCCCCGTGGGACGCAGGCAAGGCTTCTCCCAACATGTAAAACAAGCGGATCGCCACCTCCACCTCCATGAACCGGGCCGTTTGCCAGCTCCTACACACACACACAATATATATCTATATTTGCAGCAATGACCTAGCACGTGTGTGTGTGTGTGTGTGTGTGGTGAAGCCGGGTCTTACTGCATGGTACTGGTGAAGACTCTATGCACGGACTCCAGTAAGAGTTCAGGAGAGACGTGAGCCAGGCGGTCCAGTAGCATCTTCAGCTGCTTCCTGTACTCCACAAACATCGCCTCGTCTTCGCCCTTAGAGACGCAATTAACATTTCCGTAAAAGGTGCAGCTGATAAACCTTCCTCACGCCGTATTAAGAGAACACCACGGCACAACCAAGTTACCTCGTTTTCAAAGTTGTACTCGTCGTCGTAGGTCAGTTTCTTCATAACCGCCAGCATGATGGCCTGCACGCAAAAGCAAAGGGAAACGTCAAAACGGCACGGCATCGGGCGAGAAAGAGGGGGGAAAAAACGGTGACGGTGCGGCGATTTCTTACCTCGATGTTACTCTTCTGCTGATCAGTAAGAACAGGAAGCTGCGAAGGAGACAGGAAATAGAATCAGCCTACAGAATACAGTATCCGAAAAAAACAGAGGTCGCGTCGACGTTCTGAAGGATCGGAGCTAATGATGGGCTGGGTGTGTGTGTGTGTGTACCTGTTTGAGCACGTGCAAGTAGTCGTAACAGAAGCCCACTATATTCGCCGAAATGTCGTCATCCTCGTGCATGAGCAGCTGCAGCATCAGTGGGATCTTGGCCTCCAGAGCCTGCAGGGTTTCTGCTGCCACCTTCATGTCTGCTGCTTTGGTGAGTCTGGTCCAGCTGAGCACCAGAGCCTGACCCATTCCGTTTACCAGGCGCGAGAACTTAGCCAGGAAGTCCACGTCCTCCTCCTGAGACACACAGCACTACAGTTCACTTTACACTCCGTTACTTTAACTACACAGTGCGAGACAGCTGATGCATAAATAAAACTAATTATTATTATTATTATTTCATTTCCCCTGTTTTACAGCACACGCACCTGCTTCACGCTGAAGAAGCCTGCATTTCGCAGCACTCGTGACAGAGACTCCACCAGTTTGGTTTTGTCCACCGGGTCCATGCCCTTATTGACGATCTCAAACAGACAATCGCACGCCTCCTCTCTCAGCTCCTCCACAGACATGTGACTCAATAACAGATTCACAAACCTGCAAAAAAACAAACAAACAAAAATACACGCTTTGCTTAACTCGCAAAACTGAATACTTCTCACTCGGTCAGCAGTGGCGGACAAACTCTCACAGACTCTCTGTAAACGGCTCCCTGTACCTGTCGTTGGCGATGAGGTTGAGGTCGATCCAGGACACGTATGCGCCGACTACCTCCAGGCACTGGCAGGTGAGCTCGCTGTGACTGCGCTGATACGTCTGCAGGATCTGGTACCACGACTCGACCAGCGCTGGGATGCACGTCTCTCTCATGCGGTCCTTGATCAGGGTGTTCCTGCGCGTCTCCTGCAGAAAGACACGCTCGGTGATTAAAACCACGCGAGCATCATAAAGCACGGACTCTTGGGTTTTTTTTTTTTGCATAACCAGGTACTAAAGATTGAAGTTCTTTTGCGTAATCCGGCTCCAGACTCTGGCTGTAGATAAAATATTATTTTTGGCTGTTTACTTGTTATTTCAGCTCGCTGTGTGTGTGCTTCGCCTTTTATGGGCGTCACCAAATGCAAATTCATCAACACGCGCGCACACACACACACACACACAGGTCAACGGCGTGACAAACCTCGGGGGTGTGCAAGATGTCCCGGTCCACCACCTCGGCGTCAATGGCCATGAGCGTGCGGAGATAGATGTCCAGGCCGTGCGGGTTCAGACCCACCAGCGAGAGCACGTCGAAGAAGAACTTGGGCCACAGCGTCAGGTACTCCATGACGAAGGTGAGCGCAAACACCTGCGCCGCCTTGTTCTTGATGAACGGCTTCTCGGGATGTGCGCTCATCAGCTGTGTTAACAATACAAAACATTGCACGAAAGGTTTAAACTTCACTGTAGACGGTCATCTTTCTTAGTTAAAACGCGACTTATTATTTATTTATTTATTTATTGAAGAATATGGAAAAGACTTTCGCACCTGCAACTGCAGCCATTTCATCAAAGTCTCTCTAATAAGCTGCTGCTGGGGTCCAGTGAGTCTCACATGCCTGTAACGCGCACACACAAGCAAGAGTTACTGGTTCGACTACGAGGGTGTCACAGCGCTCACGAGGACTTGTTGTGCCTACAAACACGACGTGTTTACATTTCCTACTTTCCGTCCTGCTGGCTGCCGTTTACGAGACTCGGATTTTCAGAGCAGTGAGACGGGAGATCTTACCTGTATTTGATCTGATGCTCCAGCACTTGAAAACAGAAGAACTTCACGTGGTCGTCACTGATGGAAGAAAAACAGCAAAACAAAAACACAGTCAAGATCGCAGAGTAAACACCGTACTCAGGAAGCACGGACACGGTACGCGAAAACGCGCTGAACCTGGGTTACTTCCTGAAACTTTACATGTTACGTCTGAAGGCTAGAGAGAACCGAGAAGACGTGCTGAGGACGAGCTCGAGTGACCGCGAGGAGGACGGTCACTGAAAAGGAATCTGAGAGACAGGCAGTATCCAGATAGCAAATTCTTTCCCCTGATTTCAGACACAGGAGAGCTTCCTTGGGCTCGCTCTCTCTCTCTCACACACAAACTCTCTATAAACTAATACAACGGTAAAGCCTGCCCTCGCTCTCGATAAGAAAGGAAATCATAAACCCCTCACTCGTTCTCCTAACAGCACTGAATAACGACAAGTGGGAAAATGTGTAGCAGCAGGTGATGATCAGAAACCAGGGGGTCTCACCTGTAGACGCCTTTGGCCAACGCTTCAGCGCACACCTCCCATCCGTCCTGAGATTCCTTCAGCTGCTCGAAATACGCCAGAGCCTGAGAAGGAGAAACAAATGCATCACTGCGATCGATCCGCGGCTCCGTAACCGATCCGCTCGCAGACGGAACAACTCAACACGCTGCGCAATCAACTCAACTAACACGACCAGCGATCTCTTAACCAGACTTTGGTAAACTGACGTCGGGACGTTTATTCCTGCTAAACTATACGTTTGAATTACACCCAAATTTCACCCCTCGATTTGTCCGAGTCCAAAAAAATTCAGAAGTGAGTCGAGGTGAACTGTTACAATGTGTGGAATCGACTCCAAAGCTTTGGAATTCGAATCAGCGAATCAACTCCCTTTGTTGTTTTTGGATTAAACCAAAACTTCATGAGGTGACTGAGTGGCATTTTACGACTGGCCTAGTGTTCAGGACTAAAACTCTTCGAAGGAGTCTTACTCTCTGTCGGTAGCAGGCGTCAGCGTTGGGGTTCAGTCCCATGAGGGCCTGCTCGTCCATGATGGCGGAGAAAGCCGACTCGCAGGCCATGTGTGGGTTAGCTCGCTTCCACTACAGGATCTCTCCGGTCTTCCAGGCAAACACAGGCTTCACGCATCTGCCAGGAGCACAGACACGAAGCACAGAGATTTAAGGTGCTGTGGGTGAAGTGTATGAGGCTGGAACACAATTATACAGTCTGAGCAAAGGGAAAGGGAAAGGGAAAGTGAAAGCAAGCATCACATGCTGGTGATATGACAAAAAAAATATTATTATTGTTATTATTTTAAATTACGTCAAATCGACAGCATCAATCCAGTACCGTTTAATTGGTAATGATTAAAAACTTTTTAAAAAATAAATAAAAATACATCACTGTATCAACGATATCTCCAGAAAAGTGCATTGTGTAACTGTTTATCAGACTATCGATATGATCGATATATCAGCCGAATATTAGTAACTGTAACATATTTAAGGCTCTTAGGATAACTAGTAACAAGGACACAATCAAGGTAGCTAACATTAGGCTAAATACTGCATTGTGAAAACTAATAAGCAAAAACTACACTATATGGTCAAAAGTTTGTGCACCCCGACATCACACTCGTACGTGCTTGTTGAGCGCAACAGTCCAGATTTATTCTCCCTTTCCTGTTATGACGTGCTCCACTCTTCTGGGAAGGCTTTCCACTAGATTTTGGGGAGTGGCGGTGGGGATTTATTCAGCTACACAACAGTCAGTCAAGGGGGGGGGGGGTTTCAATCATTGTTCATCTGTGATTCTGGATGTTGTTGCACGCTGCCTTGATTATTCAGCCATCCTGAATTTTTCCACATCCAAATGGATCTACTACTCCGACGACCGAGGCACGAGGTCGTGTGGAACATGGTTCGGTGAACGGTCGCGGCACGCAAGCTTAGAGTCAGAGTCTGGTGCTGCAGACTCGACGTCAGCGATGGACGACGACACCCTTTGACTTGGAAAGACGTGTTACATTTTCAAATCCAACCATGAAAAAACACTAGGTCTGTTCAAAAGTGTTCAATGAATCAATTATTATCTTATATTATGTTAATATGTTAAAAGTTCAGCAACTTCGGCCGTCCGAGGCACCGTTTGCGGCAGTCGCGCTCCTGAACATGATGGCCTTCTCCTATAAGGGTTGGGTTTGCGACGACGGCACGTCGGACCCGTGGTTCGAGAATCGGACGCAGACAGAACGAGGCACGAAGCCCAAATCAACACCAAACGCTGGACTGAGATAGAAACAGTGTAAACACCTCATCTCGTGTGGCACTGAAGTGAAATATACAGTTATAAAGTTCGTCACACCAATTTTAAGAAGCATTTTTACATCTACGCCTTTAACCGTGACCCTTCTGACCACAAGTCCCATGTCTTAACCGTCCCAAAACCTAAAGTTAAGGACATGGAACTTAACCTGGATTTATCAGTCTTGACTTGTGACTTCCTCTGTTATAGTCAGTGTGTGTGTGTCTCTCTGTCACACACAGGAAATGGCGACAGTGGCTAAATAATCACCTCTGATCCCTCAGTGTCCAATAGGAAGCTCAGATTACAGTGAACGTTTCGTTGAAGAACATGACGCAACACAGAGACAATATTCTGACCAGTCTCGTGTTTACTGGTCTAATTGGGGGATAAAAGTTCTAACACGATGTGGGGGTTGTTGTTTTTGTTGTTGTTAAAATGGCAGCTTGTTCCAACAAAATGTAGTAGGTTAGTAGTGGAAGTGCTCCAGCTAATGCTAGCTGGTCACAAGCAAGAGTTGCTCAAGACTACCACACTACATAGTGTTCATGTGTTACCGAACCGTTACAGCACACGGTACAGTGTTGTTGTTGTGGTACAGTGTTGTTGTGGTGGTGGTGGTACAGCGCGAGGCCGTGGGGGTTTAGCCGATTAGCCCATCACATGCGTCTCGAGCTCAGTAACGTGGCGTGGCAGAGCGCTACACATCCGCTAACACACACATACACATACACACACGGTGGGCTCGTTTTCAAATAAAAATAATTCATAATTGATAATAATAAAAGTGTAGTAGTTGGATAGATAGTAAAACGCTGTGTTGACGGACGCACACTCACGCGCGCGGGCTGTGGCCGGGTTTCCCCGCGCCTTTATAAAAATAAATAAATAAATAAATAAATAAATAAATAAAAACCCCAACAAAACAAAAGCCACAAAGTTCCCAGTGGATTTTCATAAAGCGAAACATTTGACAAACACCGACAGAACCGAGCCAGTGGGCGGTTTCCATACCTTATTCCCGAGCTCAGGGCTCCATGGTGTCGCGGTAAAATCCCGGTAAAGAATGAATTGTCAACACTTAACGAAGGCGACGTTCGGCGCTCGTGCGGCTACAGCGTGTCGAAGCAGAAGGAGCGGAAGTGCTGGTGACGTCATCAATCTGCTCGCCGGTCAACAGGAAGTAGTTTGGTAGACCGCGGTGACGTTTCCTTTCCCAAAACGCCACCGGGATGAATTTACTCCTCATTCAAATCAACTCGGAAGTATTGAATACACAGCGGCCCTAAAAAGTATTGAGACACTTAGAGTCTCGTTTACAAGCACGAGCTCAAAACTTATTTTTCTCATGATGTAGAAACGCGTGATTAATCACGCATACATACTCTACATCATCGTTTTTATTTTATCTTTTTTACTTTAATCAGGAATTTAGCTCCCATAAAGAGAAATATATATATATATATATATATATATATATATATATATATATATATATATATATATATATATATATACACACACACACACACAGTCACACATATATGTATGTAAATTTTATATATGTATATAATATTAAGAAAACCATTCAATCCAGTACGGGTCATCTTGATCCCCTTTATGCATTCGTGAATGTTTTTGGTTCATGCATTGAGGGGTTAAATATCAAAAATCTAAAAGGTATGAATCATACCTGACACAGTTGGTTATATGACTGTAAGTCATTCCCTTCAAATGCTAGTGAAGTTAGAAACATGTATACCAATGTCGTATGTAACTTTAGAGACGGTCCCTTAATTTCCGCATATCTGCCAATATCGAACCTCCAACCGACTTTATTCCAGTTGGAGATTGACTGAATTTCTCCCCAAATTTCCCCTTCAGGATCAATAAATTACATCCATCCATACATCCATCAATCAATCTACAGTACATCTATCTATCTATCTATCTATCTATCTATCTATCTATCTATCTATCTATCTATCCAAAAGTATTACAATGGAAAGGCAGCTGTTTTGTTTTTGCTATACGTTGAAGACATCTGAGTTTGCGATCAGAAGTTTGGATTTAAGGATTAAATGAAATTAATGATGAAGTATATTTTAACTCTTGTGCTGTTGTAGCATGGGCCAGACTTTAATTGTGTAATTTTCTCTTGCGTGCCCTCTTCTGGTCCAAATCAGAAGTTCTACTCATCTCCACATCTCCCCGATTTCTTTAACACTTGCAGCACTGAGTCAGCAGTTGTGGCTAGATCACGTGACGTCGGTTGTATGGCTGAAAAAAAGGTCCCCTCTACGTCATATGACGAGCATCTGGGTTTAAACAGAAGTAATTATATTCTTGGAAGTAGAATTTCTTTAACATTCCCATTGGCACATCTCAAATTCAAACACCACAGGATCAAGTTATCATTTACAATAATGAACCCTGTGTTAATTACACATTTAATTAGCTCACAAAAGGAAACTCAGCAGTTTTAGCCCAAGTATTTTCCTAACTCTTAGACCCCTAGTCTAATGTTTTCCCACTTTCCCTAATAATACTATGCCTAATAATAATATTTTCACGTCCTTTATTACTAGGCTTCTAACACTGCAGTCACTATAGGACTTCATATATGTTGTGTGTCCCCGCACATACTATAATACTGTATTTGTTTTGTAAATACTGACATCGTTTTTGCTCATACTGTATATATATATATATAATATATATAAGTTTTCATTGGAGATAAATGGTAAGGGTAGAGATGAACTTGTAATGATGGGACATTCTTAGTAATGTTTATATACTTCTGTCTTCATTGTGAAATAAAACCGAGACATACAGTAATATCACGCGTAAGGACTGTATTTTAGACACAAGGCTGAAACATGCATGTTTTTCCAACACCAGATTACACGCCGATACTTTGTCCCACAGAGATTATCGGAAAGTGCGAGTCCTTCCATTTCCAACGACGTGCGTCGTATTCCTGAGCGATAAATGGTTCCTGTGTTATGAAACCGAGAAGCCCGGGTGAAGAAATGCCTGCAAATTGCGTCCGTCGAGTTCTAAGGGTTAATCGTAATTAGAGTAATCATCAGACTGAGGTGAGCTGTGTGCCTGCTCTGTTTGGAGTGATTTTAACCAGGCTGAAAATCAAACTCAGCCCCTCTTTGTTTGTAAAGGATTTGAAGCTGGGCTCGAAAACGTGGCCCTGAGAGCCAGAGCCTCGTGTGTTTTTTTTTCTTTCTTTCCTGCCTCTGTGGGTATAAGCTTGTTAGTGTTTATTTAAATGGCTGGCTTTTTCATCACAATCCATGGAACCTTGTTGAAAATCAAACTGCCCACACTGCCTCATTTTTGTCCAAACCGCTACACTTCCCACAGAGCAGGCGAGCGCTGCTTCACAGGGTGTTAAAGAGATCAGGGGCCAGGTAGAAGCGAGCGGAGTAGCTGCCTTGGCACAATATCCACCGAATCAATAATCCCAGTAATTTTCATTGCTTGGGTGGAGGGGGTAGCCGCCCATTGAAATCGAGCAGAGGTTTCCCACGCCTGTGGCCTGATCGATTTCCCTGCTGGGAAGGTAATTGTCTGGTCCAGTTCTCCTGCACAGTTTCTCTCAGTAGATTTCATCTTAATGCTGTGCATCATGACCCAGTCCTTCTGCAGAGAAACTCCACCAGCACTTCTGAGATTAGTCACTAGTGCTGAGTTATCTTCTTTATTCATTTAGAGCAGCAGTTATTTGTATACACGTAAAGTGCAATTCCAAGAATCTTCATTTAACCCACCATCACCTTAACATTAATGACTTAATTACTTCACATCTGTTATTAAGAAATAAATGGGTACACTTTACCGTTGTGAAGGAAGGTCACTGAGGAACAAGGTTGGTTTCTGTTCTCACTTGCGTTAGAGCAGCTATAAACAGTCGTTCCCTCGCCAGTCTCGTGAGATTAATAGGAAAAGTAAATGCGTTTGTGTGGCGCGTCTAGTGTATTAGAAACAATAACTATTTTTAGATACATATATTAAAGAGGTGAAGTGAATAATGGTCATGATCTCGTTACAGCGCCACCTGTCGAGGGTGGGATATATTTATTAGGCAGGAAGTGAACAGTCGGTTCTCGAAGTTGACGTGTTGGAAGCAGGAAAAATGGGCAAGCGTAAGGATCTGAACGACTCTGACAAGGACCAGATTGTGATGGCTAGACGACCGGGTCAGAGGGTCTCCAAAACGACAGGTGTTGTGGGGTGTATGCAGTGGTTAGTACCTATCAAAAGTGGTCCAAGGAAGGACAACTGGTGAATCGGCGACAGGGTCATGGGCTCCCAAGGCTCATGTGTTTGAGGCTGCACAGCCGCAGACTGGTCTGAGTTCCCACTGTGACCCCTGTCCACCGGCGAAAACACCTCCAAATTCCATGCAGGCATCAGAACAGGTCCATGGAGTCCATTGCAGAAGGTTGTCTGGTCTGATCAATCACATTTTCTTTTACATCATGTGGACGGCCAGGTGCGTGGCACCAGGAGACACTATGGGAAGAAGGCGAGCCGGCGGAGGAGGTGTGGCGCTCTGGGCAATGTTCTAACAGGAAACCTTGGGTCCTGGCATTCACGTGAATGTTACTCTGTCACTGTCGCGTACGTAAAAACACTTATAATTGAAGGTTCTAGTTAAGGCAGTGTGTTCATT
Organism: Ictalurus punctatus; assembly: GCF_001660625.3. NCBI lineage: Eukaryota > Metazoa > Chordata > Actinopteri > Siluriformes > Ictaluridae > Ictalurus > Ictalurus punctatus. The sequence goes on from NC_030429.2 coordinate 2,363,974, forward strand.
ACACTGATAAAAGATAGGATGAATGATTCAAGAGTTTGGATAGGATTGGATAGGGCGTGACGTTGACGCTAGAATGTTTTTTCTTTGACTTTGTCAGTTCAGTGTAGTGCGAAGGTCGAATAAAAGTAACATAAGCTCGAGTATGAGGTGTCTTAACAGATATAACAGACACGTACCACTTACCGAAACGCTGTTGCAGACCATGTACACCCCTGCATGGCAACGGTATTGTCTAATATCAGTGGCCTCTTTCAGCAGGATATAGCAGCCTGCTAATCTTCAGAAACCGTTCAGGAACGGTTTGAGGGACGTGATAAAGAGTTCAAGGTGTTGACTCGGCCTCCGAATTCCCCAGCTCGAGCGTCTGTGGGATGTTCTGGACAAACGAGTCCGATCCACGGAGGACCCGCGTCGCATCTTACAGGACTTAAAGGATCTGCGTCTCGGTGCCAGATACCACAGCACGCCTTCAGAGGTCTTGTGGAGTCCATGCCTCGACGGGTCAGAGCTGTTTTGGTGGCACACAATGTTAGGCAGGTGGTTTTAATGTTATTAAATTAAATGCACACGGGGTCCTGGAGTAATTTTTCGCATTTTACAGGAGCTGCTCTGTGGTTTTATTTCCGTCCAGAGCGCCCGTGTTGTGGTGTTTTCCTCCGTCATCCTCTGAGAAATTTACAGGCTGGATTATGTGCTGTTTTTCACCAAGCTCGGTGGTTGTCTGAGTGTTTTAGTCTGGATACACATCTGTGTATGTATTTTCTATGTTGCAGAAAAGCGTCGTTTGACTGCTGCTACTTGCCGTCTCAGATAACGTGTACGAAATAACGTACGATCATGTATAATTCCGTATAATACTAGGATCTTACCGCCGAGTTCAGGAGCCTGTTAAAAATCTGCCGAGAGTCCTTCACTGCCATGCCTGACAGCTGTTATGCACCAGTGAAAAGTAGGAAAGGCTTACGAGATCCTAACGTATGCGTTTCTGTTCGTTTAGTTCTGCAGGTGGGAACGTCGCACATTAAACGTCCTGGTTTGTTTGGGTGCCATTCGAAAGCTAATAAAGATGTTATGTGTAATATCTGAGGAACACCTGAGAAGCCTCGCCGGTGCAAAGAAACAGTATAAACGACGCTCTGTGTCGATTATACACGGTACTTAAAACACCGACACTGTTTTCACGGGGTCGCGGGGTCCGTTCACCTCGCGCAAACTTTTCTTTCCACTTCGCTTCTCACACACACCCACTTTGCTTTCCGAAGCGCATACTTTCATGTGGCTCGAGACAGCAGTAGAGACGAGCAGTCTGGAGGTACGGTGGATGAAAGGCAGAACTGTAACACAAGACCGGATCTTCAGTAGCACTTATCTCTGTTTATGCTTACTGCTTGCTAATCGGTCCGTGTTCATCCCGATGGTGTCGTTTTTTTTCTTTTCTTTTTGTAAAATAGTGTAATGTTTGTTACTCGGATTTTTAAACAGCTTGAAATATGTTCATTAAATGAAGTCAACTAGGCATCTTTTTTGCCTTTGGTAGTAAATGTTATTGCTGCATTTGTGACCCACTTATACACACATAAAGTGCTCTCACGTACACAGTGTTTTCTGTGTATGTGTAAAATCAAGGGTTTTTTTTTTGTGATCAAATTTGAAGAATTTATATTCACTGTAAACATTTTATGGTTAGACTGCAGACACACAAAGACACACACACACACACACACACACACACACACACACAGGACTCAGGGCAATGCGTGATGACTGTCAGATGTTTAATCCGTTCAATACAGGATTGTTTAGTCAGTGCAAGTGCCAAGGAACATGAGTTCAGTGAAGAGCGTGTGTGCTGTTTATGTACAACGTGTACTGGTGTAAATGAAAATAAATCATATAGTACATTAGTGTTCTTAGGACTGAATATGCGGACGACACGTGCGACGTCCAGGTCAGCAGCGAAGAAAAACAAAAACAAATGAACGCCAAAGCGAGAAGACAAACAACTAGACAGAGATACGGCTTAAAAAAAAAAAAAAAAGAAAAAAAGAAGAAAAAAAAAAAGAGGAAGGTTGTTGTTTTCTTCATTCATATAACCACAAAATAAGTCAATTAATGGCATTACTTGTAGATAGATTTATGTTTATATATCTAAAGTGCATTATGGTACAAAAATATAAAAAGGTCAGCAGCACCTTGATACCTTTACAAAATAAATACATCATTCAAACAAAATAAATTACTGCAAATCTGACATCGATAATTATAGGTATAGGTATATATATATATATATATAAACAAGAAAAAAAAAAAAAAAAAAGAATAAAGCAAAGTATTCACAAAGATCAAAATCTATAGCCCGACAGAGCAACGGGATAATGTTTCATCCTTATCTTTATTATTCGTTTATCACTAAATCGAGAATATTTACATACAATAAATATATATATTTTTTTTGCTAGCAACTCTTCCGACTATCACCGTTACAGTGAATACCGCGACACGAGCGTTTTGGTGTCCATGTAGAAATGTCCTATTATGTCCTTTGGAATCTGAAAGACAAAAACAGAAAGACACGGGGTCAGCGAGACAGAGGACGCGGCTCTGCAGCTGTTTATAGCGCGATGTACGGTCTCTAACGGAGGCTGGGTGGACGCTTTTATGATCGGTCGATTAGGTGGGCGAGTTCTAACTCCTCGGGGCCGGCCGAGTGGATTCTTCAGGGGGAATCTGTACAGGTGTTTGCAATCATGCAAAGGAGACATGGAAAGCCTGACTGATCCCGAACCGAAGCCTTCCACTCGACATCAAACAGCGTGCACTTCCTCTGTGCGGAAGCATGGAAATGGACGTGGAGTGTTTGTGTGTGTGTGTGTGTGTGTGCATGGAAGCATAAGATGTTAGCCTCAAGGAAGTAGTATTTCTACTCAAACAGCCCCATTTTACTTTCTACAATTCATGAATGAAAAACTATTCTACCTAAACTGTTTAAAACTTCAACTTTTAAAGCCCAGGTGACGTTTGGTGAAATCTTCAAGAGTAACATGACTGCATAAAGTATTCAAAACGACAGGGGTTTGTGAAACCGAAGCAAAATGATGACGTCAGTCACTCATCAAGCAGAAATACCTCGAATAGAGTCAGGTTTGGCTTTTATTAAACCGATTTCTAGACTTTTGCACTCGTTTTAAACTGAAGCTTGAAATCGTTTCGTTCTGTTGGCAGATCGTTTGTGCTCATTTCAATGATCTGCCAACAGAAGAAGAAGAAGAAGCTTGAAACGAATTCTCAGTGGCTAGAAACGTTTAATAATCTTATATCTGGTTTGCTGTAATCTTATAGGAGGAGATTCCAGATACATTTGACTTTATTCAAGAGGTATTTGCTCTCTGAGATGGTATTTCTTGTAGAAATGGGAGGACTTTTGAGGTGGCTTTACCGTTGTCAGAGACTGACAGTGTTCTAGTGCGCTGCTGCTGCTTGCTGGGCCGTGTGTATTCGCCGCTCCAGGTGGAAGCCGTTGTCTGGTTCGATAGCCATGGGTCTGTTCAGCGAACGGGTTCGCCGTTTCCTCTTCTCGCCATCCCTCCGCTTTCCTGCTTTTCCTTTCTTCTTCTTCTTCATCCCGGCCTTGGGCGCTCCGTCTTTGTAGATCTGCGACTTGTTGGTCTCTTGTGGGAGGTTAGTGCCCTCTTCGTCTTCTGGGCTGAAGCCGATTGGGAGGTTCTTGGTGCCGCCAGCGGGCTTAGGGTTAGCCGTGCCTGGGCTCAGACTCACGCCCACGCCTACGCCCATGGGAACGCCGACACTGACAGCCCCGCCTCCGCCACTGACTCCGCCGCGCTGCTGCACTTCACGGAGCTCGGCTGTATGCACCTCATGCAGCAACTCGTGCAGCCACATGCGCCGCTTGAATTCCTGCAGAGTTCGACCCTTGTCGTGCATCAGCTGGGCATGCGTCACTGACCGCTTCCTGAGGGAGAGAGAGGGGGGGAGGGGGATGGGGTGGTGAGGGTGAATTGAAAAATCTGAGCCAAGCAGCATCATTTTAAAATCCAACCCGATGGGGTTTTGTATGCGACTCTGCATGGATTTCTTTCGCAGTGATCCATGACATGTAAGCAAATGTTGTGTGCGTCTGGTCTTAATCATAATCGTTATTATAATAATAATAATAATAATAATCCAACCCCAACATGGCGCATTTGAACTCGAATCCACAGGATCAACGCCGTGCCAAATCGACTCTCTCGTCGTTTCGACCTTGCGAAACTCGGTCCTTGGCCTTGGGCCTTGTTCAGCCTTTCCCCCAAAAGACTCGACAGTTCCAGATCCCTTCATCTAACCATAATAAATCACTGAGTGATGATGTGAAATGCCTTTAAATAACGCGCTGTGCCGTGGAATGACCTGCTGGGGGTGTTTAACCGTTTCGAGACGTCCTTCGAACAACTAACTCGGAGTTTTAAACGCGGTACAGAAGAGCTGTCTCGAGCGGCGCATTCCTGCGCGAGGGCGAACGCCAGTAATCACACGGAACCTTCTTCAGAGGAAACATGATTCGGACGTCGACAGGCAGCCTAAACTTGTTTAGCATTCTGCATCTAATCGCAGTCCAGGTGCCTGTACCTCTGACCATTGCTTCTGCAGTTGAAAAAGCCATCTGCTATCGTGTGCAGTTTTTTGGGGATACTGGGCACACGGTCCAAATGTCTTGAAACAATTACACATATCACAGCGCTGGTGCTTTCGATGTGCCAAAGTAAAGCATAAATTCAGGGCTATTTCAAAATATTCACTCGTTCACTTGGGAGAGAGCGAGAGAGAGAGAGAGAGAGAGAGAGAGAGAGAGAGCGGCGGTGGGTCTGACCCCTGATCTCCTGCAGCCGAGACAGAGCAGCAAGGCGTGCATCAGAGTTACCAGTAGGTGGCAGCGAAGTAAGACGCGAGCTATTAAAAGTGACGAATGGACTGGTCATATCAGGACAATTTCAGTCAAGTCATACTCACAACATTCCTCTTTTATATCTGTTCACATTTAACCATCCGCGCTCAGCTGAAACCAGCTGATGGATGAATCCCGAGCGGCTTCGTATTCCCTCCACGATCACGCCACAATAGTCTGTTCAAACAAACCCAGTGTGAAAAAATCTCTTCCTCAGACTATATAATCTACCGTTCGGGAATCAGGTAAAGTGCTACAAAAAAACTACAGAGGTGTAAACATGGCTCTTTCCCAACCGTTCTGTTAAAGCGATCTCGTAGAGAAGTATTCGAAGTATTCGAGTGTATCATCCCAAAACGTGTCCGGAATAGTTTACGAAAGCGTTAAGCACTGCTTTATAAAAGCCAGAATCTAGCTGTTCTGGGAATAAATTGACAAGTCAAAGGGTAATAGCTGAATGTCACACACACACACACACACACACACATACACACAAACAAGAAGCCCTTGTACTTGGTTTCAAACGGCCCCGAGTACGAGCAGACTGCGTTACACACAAGACACGAGAAGATACACAACCATGAGCTCGATACGTTCGTATTGTAGACTGCTACATGACGGATATTTCCCCACAGCTTCGGCACATGATGTAAACCGAATAGTTTTGATTTGTCTGACCTAGATAGGAATGATAAAGAGTCTGATTGGTCTGGTCTGAAAATATCCAATACCTGACTGTATACTTAAAGGGCGGGGGAATTGGGGGGTGACACGGACATGGGATCGAAAGGCTCCATTATGTGCTGAAAGAGCGTGTGGAGGCACAGCGTCAGCTTGTTATCATGATAAACGACCCAGACGTAATTATTTCTAACTTCAGCGCATTACAATTGGGCAAAATTGATATTTTTTTTTTGGTTTACATTGAATAAGAAGCTCACTTCATAAGAAGATAGGAAGTGAGGGAGGGGGGGAAAAGTGTGCACGTGGAAGTTGTTGTTTTTTGGTCCACCTGAAGACGTGAAGATGTTTACTGTGTTATTTAAATTAATATATATATATATATTTAATCGAGTGCTGGTAGGATTGTCCTGTAATTGGCCCTGTAATGTAATGTGTACGCTTTCAGAAAACGTTCCTCCGCATGTGTGTTTGATCTTCTCGGGCCGACTTGGAACGCGGCCAGTTTCAACTCCAGCGGGAGGTATTGTGCTCGATGGCAGACTGTCAACGACGCCAGCTTGTCAGCATAAGCTTGTTATAGACGGAAAACGCCCCTTTTGGATGTTTCGCGAGCCCCCACGTAGATAAAAAGACCTCGAGTGGATCCCGATGAAAGACCTGCGCTGTCCGGATCCAGCTCCCTCTACGTGATACTTTAATATCCTCCGCTAAAGCAAAGAGTTTAGTCTGTTAGAGGTTATTGTCAGGACTAATATGGGGTGAGACTGCATTAGTTCTGCCTAACACCAAACCTAACCCTATACTTAACCCTAACCCTAAACCTAACCCTATACTTAACCCTAACCCTAAACCTAACCCTATACTTAACCCTAACCCTAAACCTAACCCTATACTTAACCCTAACCCTAAACCTAACCCTATACTTAACCCTAACCCTAACCCTAACCCTATACTTAACCCTAACCCTAAACCTAAACATAACCCTATATTTAACCCTAACCCTTAACCTAACCCTATACTTAACCTAACCCTAACCCTAAACCTAACCCTATATTTAACCCTAACCCTAACCCTATACTTAACCCTAACCCTAAACCTAAACATAACCCTATATTTAACCCTAACCCTAAACCTAACCCTATACTTAACCCTAACCCTAAACCTAAACATAACCCTATATTTAACCCTAACCCTTAACCTATCCCTAAACTTAACCCTAAACTTAACCCTAACCCTAAACCTAATCTAACCCTAAACTTAACCCTAACCCTAACCCTAAACATAACCCTATATTTAAACCTAACCCTATACTTAACCCTAACCCTATACTTAACCCTAACCCTATACTTAACCCTAACCCTATCCCTAGTTCTGACAAAAAAATCAACAACACAAAAACAAAAAGGCTTCCATTGTCCTGGCAGTGATCACTGCTGATTAATAGATCCAGCAGGAACTGTTTATGGAGTCTTTTCCTTTAAAGAAGAGTGCACTCAGAGTAGGTGGCGGAGTAACGAGAGAAGTCAGAGTGTTCCGAGGTCAAAGGTGAAATGACGCATCGCAGTCTTTGGCGACGGGACACGCCACCCGTGGCCTCGTCCAACAACCAGTCATCACCTTCCACCATCAACAAACAAACATGTTTGGAACTTGCTTGTATGGGAGAACAGACCACACACACACACACACACACACACACACACACACACACACACAGACATATGAATCAGCCCAGAGCTCGATCCTGCATCAACACGACAGCTCCAACAGATCCTCCCTGTAATGCAAAAACTATGAAAACGAGCTCAGTCAGAGCGCACAGCGGATTTTAGTCAGCAGACATGCAGTCTGTGTGTGTGTGTGTGTGTGTGTGTGTGTGTGTGTGTGTGTGTGCTACTTCATGCAGAAAGTCGACTGTATCATCCCACCAAGTGCACACATTTGTCTGTGCGGTTTGTAACGTCATTTATATGATACATTAATCACATTAATGCTGTGGAATTCTCCCAGTATGAGCAAAATTCGAGAAAACAGGACGAGCAAAGGCAAAGGCAAAGACAAACATCTCTCTCTCTCTCTCTCTCTCTCTCTCTCTCTCTCTGTAACACAAACACAGGTTTTCCCCCAAACCCATGAATCATGACATATACACACTGTCACACACCCTCATTCTGTTTCTCTCTGACGCTTCATTAAAAGCTGATTGGAGGTTTAAACCAGCGCGGCGCGGCGCAGGCAGGGCCAAGGAGTGCACGAGCATTATGGGAGATTAGCTTTCCAAAGCAAATGGCTCTCTCCAGAAAACTATGTTTTGCATCCTGGGCCCTGGCCGGGGGTTGCGCCGGACATGAAAGCGCATTTACTCGACTCGGCGTAATGTACTCCAGCAGGAGAGTGCGTTTAGCTTGGGCCGCCGCCTAGTCCGGCATCAGCACTCTCTCTCTCTCTCTCTCTCTCTCTCTCTCCTCACCTCTGCTGCTCCTTCCTCTCTGTAAGCCCACTCTCTATCAGACAGCGAGCCCCTTGTGGCACATCCGAGGGTAGAAACGGATGGCAACTGACACATTCGGAAATTGAGTCACGGCCCGACAAGCCGAGAAGGGAGTGATCTGAGAAGCGGGAAAGGTGGAGAGGTGGAGGGCGTCAGAGCGTTCCGTCGGATGGAGCGCTCACTGCTTAACCCCCCACCCCACTCTAAGTAAACACACAGGTGGGTGCTAGCAATGAAAACAACTCCTAGCACGATCTCCAAATGAGCACATTTTCCATCCTGCTTCAGCCACCCACGTCACGCTCGCACCGCACTCTTCGACAGGTGAGACAGCGTAAGTAAGAGCAGCAGAAAAAAAAAAATAAAACAATTATTTCGTTTTATTTATAGTCTGAAGAATTTTCTCTCTCACACACACACACACACACACACACGGCATCTTTTTTTTTTTTTTTTTAAAGCGCATTGACTTACATTCTGTTGCTGAGGGCGTCGATGGGCCTGCCGTAGTGTGGCACAGGAGAACACAATAAAAACACAGCCAAACACCACTGCTGCAGAATCCTCCTTGAACACAACATCCTTGTAACCTACAAAAAACAAACAAAAACAAAACACACACAAACGTTAGATAAGGATCCGAGCCCACGTGCTTGAGGACGCATCGTTTCTCAGTATCTGAATCATCTGTAAACTTGGCACGGTAAACGGAAATGTAACTTCTGGCCACTTCTTCTTGTTCATTGTGTTGCTAAATTGGGGGTGTACAGGCAAACAGACAACGGAAGAATTGATTTTAAAACCACGAAAATGAATGGCTGTGTTGGGGTTGTTTTTTGTTGTTTTTTTTTTTTTTTTTTTTTTTTTTTTGGGGGGGGGTGTTTTCCTGCACTGCTTTATGAGAACGAGTCGAGGAAAAAAGACGCACGCGTCTAACTCGAACCAGAAAAAGAAGAACAATTCCAGCGAGTCCTCTGGGCCACAACAAAACTTTGCAAAACCCAAGTCAGCTCAAAGACAACACACACACACACACACACACACACACAGAACTTACTCTCCCAAGAACGATGTCTCTTTCTCAGTCTGGCCTCTTGCTTCTGTCTTCTCAGTACTTAAAGACTGGCAAAGTTCAGTCAAAGTGTCCAGGCTGCTGTGAAATAAAACCGAGCGCCAATCGAGCAGTGACCCCCCCCACCCCTCCCCAGATGTTGACGTCTTCTTTTCGGTTTCACCAAACCAACACTCCGGACGTGTGTCGAGAAAAACTCCTCGTCTTCTCTCTTCTTATCTCCACTGAACTCATTGAAAGTTCAACCAGAACGGAGCCAGAAGGAATCCAGAGGCTATGTGATGAGTTGTGATGTGAGGTGTGTGTGTGTGTGTGTGTGTTCTCCAGGTGATCTGAGCAAGGCAGTCTCTCTTCTCTTCTGCTGCCTGAGGCTGCGCTCCAGCCTGTTATAGAGGAGGCTGTGGACCAGCGCAGTGATGGGAAAGTTTATGCACAACTGTCTGAGTGCAGGTTGAGGGAGTGAACGAGGGGAGAGAGAGAGAGAGAGAGAGAGGGAGGGAGGGAAAAGGGGGGTGGAAAGGAAGAGAGGAAGAGTGGGAGGGGAGGTTATGACTCGGGGAGCCCTCACAAAGAGTCGATCCTTGTGTAGAAGTGAGTGTGTGTGTGTGTGTTTCAGGAAGAAGAAAGAGAGGCCAGATGTGGCAAGAAGGTGGCGCCCAAGGAGCATTTCAGCTAGACGTGAAATATGTTTAATGCGTCCCACAAACGAGAAGAGACCCATCTGTGGTAGCGCGTGCGAAAAAAGGTGCGAGATTTCTGAAGACACGCTTTAAAGGGAATTCACGGCATTCTTTACACCCCGAAGAGCCAATTTAGAGCACGTGATAAACGGTGTGAGGAGCCCAGGCCTCGTTAGAAACGAGCGCGTCGGGGTTGTTGCCTCGTATTTCTTTATTTCTCACCGGTGACGTATACGACAGACTAGAGAGCCGTTAACGATGGGATATTTCTTTGGCGCATGTTCGAGCCATTAAAAAAAAAATTCATTTCGGGATGAATTAGTGAACCCCGGACGAGGAATTGTTACGCTGTGCGTTATGTCAAAGTCTTACTTCACTAAAACCCACGGTACAGAATAGAATTTTACAGGAGTCGCGATGGTTTATATTTTAATATCGTCTGACAGGGACGCAGGAAGGCGGTTTACGTTTGAGGGCGCTGGAATAGTAAGCAGCGTACTACGTCTACATGTCACCTGCACTGTATATCTACTGTATATACTGTATTAGTATGCTAATTTTAGCATTTAGCAAGGTCAAACCCTCAGCACCTCCACTTCCTGCAGTCCTTGTACTCCTTCTTATAAAGTGAAAATATCTCGACTATAGCAAATATATCGAGTTTTTCCACAATTACCACAATTCGATAAAACAAGTAAAAGTATTCGTTTTAGACGTTTGTTACTGATTTAAAGTGTTTAAAAGCTTTTTAAAAGGCTAGTGGGAGATCATTCTGCCACCGGAACACTAAGAACACCAATAAGTCTATTTCAAACATGAAAGGAGTAAATAATGACCGGAAATAGGTTTAGTAATCAGGTCTTTGGTTTATTTCAGTCATATAACTGGAAATAGCAGATCGATCGGACTGTAATCGAGATATTTCCACTCGCGAAGATCGTAAAACGTCTTCTCGAGCCTTCTTCGGCATTTTGCTCTCGTCTACAGCTCGAGAAGCAGAAAAAGCCTTTGTGTGTGACGCGCATAGACTCGCGGATTAGACTCGCTCGGATACGCAGCCTTTCATCTCGACTTTTTCCTTCTGCCTTTGAGACTAAACCTGATGACATTTTCTGCTACCAGGAAGTTGGCGTTAATTCCACAACGTCCGAACGTAGCGCTGCGTTCGACTTGCGACAAAGTGACGAGGTCAGTCAACCTGCTAACTGTGATGAGTGATGTATCCTCCTCAAACAGTGAGCTGTAAAGGCAGCATTTTAGATCGAGCAAGCGATCATGTCTTGTATATACAGTAGGACTCGTTTAAAGGTAAACAGTGCCGCAGTGTTTACTGTCCGTGTTGGGGGCGGCCGTGTTGATTCGACGGAATCTGCAGCGTCGTGGAAGTCCAAGTCGTGGAGGCGTTCGTTTGTTTTTCTCCCAGTCGGAGGTCAGAAATTTTTTGTCGGAACCGAATCTGAGTAGAGCTCTTTAGGATTCAGATAAAACCGCCGGGTCGTCGCTTTCTACAGCACCGTGATGTTCGTCGACGGAAAAAGGCGACAGGGACAAAAAAAAAAAAAAAAAATCCAAACCTTTGTGTCATCCTTGGAAAGTTTTCATTAATAGCGACCCACGCGGCTTCATACATTTTTGGCCTGAACTCCCACATAGTAAATTGCTCCAGAGAGCTGGACACGCAGCTTTGAATTTGGAGGCTGTTTATAGGAAACATTCCTGCCCCTCACTGTAACTCAGCTGGAGAGATACCTAAGTGCTCTCCTGAGGCAAGCTGGCTCTCAAACTGAGCAAAATGCACCCAAGGACTTCCTGCTGTCTTCTCTATACGACCTTTTAAAGCAGAACGTGCCCCTGCTCTGAGGGAAGCGTCATTCGGGGTACCAAGGTTCTTCCCATGATCGCACCCACGTCCTGTCATTTCCTGCGTTTCCACAGAAGAGCTCTCCGGTCCAAACCTGGGGGCTACACACCATCCTTCCATTTCGTCGTTTCTCCACTTTCCCTGTCCTGCTTTAATCAGAAGGGTTGAAAAAAACCCGGCACGACCCACCCGTCATCGGGCCGAATAATCCGGCGGCGCTGAGCGCTCATCCAGGATTAGAGCATTGCCTCCTTATGAACGTTTGGCTAATGTTCTGGACCGACTCCAGGACCCCGCAAGAGCCAAAATATTCTCCAAAACAGCTCTGACATGCCATGGAAAATAAATAAATAAATATAAGTCTGTGCCTGCTGTGTAAAAGCCTTTGCTCGGGGATTTTCAAGATTATTGGGCAGCACAAATTCCCTCATGCCAGTGCAAACTGTTGCAGCTGATTTCATTTAAAAAGACATTACGGTTACAGTAACACACGCACACATGGTTAGAACGCGCTCGATCACACTGATGATAACCGAGTTAATCCGATCGCATCGTTATCCGATCTTCCCAGGGTCAGCCTGATCTTCTAGCGATACGTACATTGATTTTCATGGCTTGCTCTTAGCGTATGTTCGCATCCCACCCACAGACACGTCAAGAGAATGCGAGGAATTCCACCGAGCCGGACTTGCCAGCGCACACAGCAGACACGCTCATTCAGCTTTCCCATAGGCGCCTTTAAAACATTAGAGAGGCTTCGAGTCGCACGGTTACATGCTGATAGACCACATTTTAAACGAACCTCCCAGATTTGCTTGTTTATCGCTGCAAGAGATACATCTGTAATCGCACACTTCCTAAAAAAAAAAAAAAAAAAAAAATAATAATAATCTTCTTTTGTGAAGATTGCTTCAGGCGTCACGATATATTTTTGCACTCCTGCTTTTAAGATAATTCATGTGCATCGATGTTTGTGGAGCCCCTTACCATTTATGCATTTTACCAAATTACAGCGCATCAGTCACAAGCTTCTGGACAATATGTGTTCTATCTATTTATTTATTTATTTATTTATTTATTTATTTTTGCAATGCAAAATACTTGACATTATTATTATTATTATTATTGTTATTATTAATTAATTAATTAATTAATTTATTTATTTTTGCAATGTAAAATACTTGACATTATTATTATTATTATTATTATTATTATTATTATTATTATTATTATTATTATTATTTAATAATTAATTTATGGGTTTTTTACATGCTAGAGTATAATAGCAAACAGACTGCAACTCTTTTAATTGAAGACTTTCATTCTTCTTGACACACGATTTTCCCCTAAGTAAGGCAGCAGAGTGCAAAGTAGTGCAGTCTCTGGCTTTTTATGACCCCTTTCCCCCCTATACGATGTTTCCTGTAAGATCTTCTGGTGTTGACCCGATCTACAGTACTAAACGCTCATCCCGCCTGTTCCCTCTTACAGTCCACGTGGTCCTTTCACCACTTACTGTATACGTCGTATAAAGCGGTTCACATTTGCAAAGGGGAAAAAAAACCCCCAGAAAACAAAAAACAACACTCATTCGAGTTCACTAAAACGTCTACATTACCTGCATAGAAACAGGTGGGAAAAAAAGAAGTCTTTCCTGTTCTCCAGAAACCGGTGGAGAACAAGTCAGGAAAGCTGGTGAAGCTTCATCAAAACAGCAGCGATACAACATAAAGGTCTGCTTTTAATCAATTTTCTCCCTGCAAACAATATCTTTAAAATAGTCAAATTGATCTGGTATTTCCTATTATAAGATTGAAATGAAGCAAATATAAAATGATTAAACCGATTTCTAGTCATGCCCTTTTTGTTGTTGTTGTTGTTGTTGTTCATTAAGGTGCGTGTACTGTACTGTCAATAATTAAGTCCGGGTCAAAAGACCTTCGAAAATCCTTCAGTTGCATGTGGTTTTCACTCAGCAAGTAAAAATGCGCTTGAATATTTAATAGTCACACTTTATCTACTTTTTCCTGTTCTAAGATAACAATAAACCAAATATAACTAAGTTTATAACAAAGTCACTAAGCTTGAAATTGTTCTTGTTCTCTTGGTGAACCATTTTTTAAAAAATCGTTTTAAATTCATTTAAAATATTAAAAAAAAAAAAAAAAAAACCCAACGGGACGATCTGCCTATGTAATAAGAAAATCTGGAGTTTAAAACGAGCACAGGCCGAATATATAGAGGCCGAGCAATCGTACGTATTAATTCAATACGTTCGGCCATATTTAAGATGCAGGCAGACACTGCACGAAATGCTAGCGAAGCAAGCGAAATGATCTTGAATATAGTCACGTGCATTTAGTATTTTATAAGATAAGTTGTAAGATAAACCACATATAAGGCTGTTAAGCCTATTTCTAGACATGGTTTTATCCATTTCAGCTCGGAAAAATCCGCCAATTCAGTAAGGACACTGAAATGTCTTGTATATATTTCGTAAAACTATTTCAGTCTTAAAATAGAAAATACTTGATAAATTTCATTATAATTGTATTATAATTTTTATTTATTTATTTATTTATTTTTACACATCCAGAATCCAAAGGCAATGAAGAAGAGCCTTCCAGCTGAATCGCAACCCCATAGATCACCTGGGCCACAACATGACTACCGAATTCACCGGATCCTCCTGCATTCCTTTATCTTTCTTAATTAAACAACTCTGTGTCTGACTGTTGGTGCATTCTCCTGGCAGACACGACTCGCCGAGTGTGGGTTGAGTAACAGGCGAACAGTGCTCTGCACTGAATTAGTGAAGCTGGCTTTCAGCACACGTTCCGCAAGACAGGAGAATTCAGTCTGGAACGGAGCATGAATTATGGCTCAGTGACATGATGTGAAGCAACAGAACCCCCCCTTCCCCCCCCACGGCATGCGATTCAGCGTGCTGCTCGTCTGCCTGGCCACATCACTTACAGATCGTACACGGAAACGTGTTGATTTAGGATCGTCTCTATCGCAACTGCGTTCAAACACTCGACAGCAAAATCGTCTCAAACAATCGAAATTGGCGAGAGAAAGAGGGAGAGAAAGAGAGAGAAAGAGAGAGAGAGAAAGAGAAAGAGAGAGAGAGAAAGAGAGAGAGAAAGAGAGAGAGAGAAAGAGAGAGAGAAAGAGAGAGAGCGAAAGAGAGAGAGAAAGAGAGAGAGAGAAACAGAGAGAGAGAGAGAAAGAGAGAGAGAAAGAGAGAGAGAGAAAGAGAGAGAGAATGCAAAAGAGAGCAAGAGAGAGAGAAAGAGAGAGAGAGAGAAAGAGAGAGAAAGAGAAAGAGAGAAAAAGAGAGAGAGAGAAAGAGAGAGAGAATGCGAAAGAGAGCAAGAGAGAGAGAAAGAGAGAGAGAGAAAAAAAAGAGAAAGAGAGAGAGAGAGAAAGAGAAAGAGAAAGAGAGAGAAAGAGAAAGAGAGAGAGAGCAAGCGAGAAAGAGAGGGAGACTTTCCCCCCACTCACTCACTGATCAAGCTCCATATGCATTGAGTCACAAATACAGGTATCTCATCCTTCATCACGTTATCTTTCAGTGGAAATAATTAATACTCATGTAATATTAAAGGTTTGTAGCCTGTGAGAAGATTCTAATACTCACTCTAGTGATGAAGAACAGATGCTTCTCCCCCCAAAAAACGTCTTAGCAATCCACCAGGATAGTTTCGGAGCTTTTCAGAGGAAAAAAAAAAAAAAGAAGAAAAAAAGATGGAGTTGTTGTACGTTCTCGTTCCTCACAGTCGGCTCTCGGGGACGTGTCTTTTTGTTACCTTCCAGCCAGGGAAGATGTGGCCCGTGTTTAACTTCCTCTGAAGACTTCCTAGTGATAGTGAAGTGAATTTCAATATATATATATACATATACTCATATACAAGGTTAAGGCCCACTGCTGACATCACGAGGTACGGTACGCATCATCACTGACTCACAGTAATACAAGCCATGCTGCGTATGCAATTAGAGGATACAATTACTCACACACTACGCTGCCTACACACACACACACACACACACACACACACACACACACACACACATTTCCATTGTCGGTTGTATCTAATAATGTGTCGAATAGAATCAATGCAGAAACCCATCTCTTTAGTAATCAAGAGAAAATATCTTTAATTTTTTCCCCTAATATTTCTTATTATGAGATTATTACAAACCGAAATCGATTCATTTTGGCCTTAGATGCTTCTTCAAACGATTCTTTTCATATCATTTTGTCTTCTCTGCTTTCTAGACGTAAAAACGTGTGGAATTAGTCAGACTGACAAATGAGTCGAAATGCCTGGAAATAGGTTTAAATCGTCGTACATTTGGTTTATTGTCATCATACGGTAGGAAATTCTATAAATATGATTAAATGCAAGTTTCACTTGCTAAGATGTCTAAGATGGGTTATTATATATATATATATATATATATATATATATATATATATATATATATATATATATATATATATATAATTTTTTATTTATTTTTTGTAAAGGTTGTGACTTTTTCTTTATTTAAATTTTCTTTTTTTTTTTTTTTTACAAAAACAGACAAAAATTGCATCGGTATAATTTTGATGTGTTTCATAACACGACCCAGCCTCGCCACATGGCCGAGGTGCTCCAGAGCGAACCCCTGCGGCTCAGACTTGATATTCTACACGACAAATGACTGTAATTACGTGGGCCTGAACACTACACGTGCTATTTCAGGAACATTAATATTATCATTTAAAAGCCAAATATGAAAACAGGGGGATGAGACAGCGCTGCTGAGTTCTTCTGTTTCGTCTGTCGGAGAGAAGAAACAGTGTGCTGCCATGGTGGTAATTAACAGACGAGCCCACAAGGGAAAGATTCCTGGGTGTTTTTTTCTTTCCTTTTGACAAGCTGCAATAAAAAAAAATATGGGGTCGTGGGGGGTGGGGAGCTTGGGGGGGAATGATGGGCATGCTGTGTTACATTCGTAGAAAGAGTACACTTTGGTTCCCAGCTGAAATTGGCTTCTCACTAGTCTGGCCTGGGCTTTGCTCTGCTCTATGTTTAGCTGTGGACGATGCCGGTGGTTTGGGCTCTACGCTCAGCTGCAGCTCTGGTGCACAGAGCGCCCACCTCAGTGTGTACTTAGACCTTTAGCGTGACCGTACTGTCCTTCTGTGTGTAAGTCTCCTGGAGTAACCATCGTTTTGGCCACTGGTAAACATCGGAAGAACGAAAGCTAAAAAAGACAGACACTAAAAATATCTCTGTGTTACAAAAGCTCAGGGTACACTGAAAAAAGTAAATAAAAATAAACCAAGCCCAAAGGATTCAGTGGTTCGGTAAATATTACAAAAGCACAAACCTGTTCTTTTCTATGACTGGTTAAGTCGGTGGTTCTCACACTTTGTGTAACCAGTGATCACTTTAACTGTAAAATAAATTTTCAGTATGGATTCATTTCATGAATGTTACATACATTTTTCCATATTTTATATATACATATATATTATACTCAATCCTCTCTATACTCTACACTCTATATGCTATTCCTGAGCTTTCCACATTAGGTCTGAGCCCTAAACATATTCATTCTGATTATGTGGGTGGTGATTTCCAGCACTGCGGGGGAAGCTAATAAACAATTTGGAGAGTAATCGGTGTTCCTCGGACACTGTTGCACAGGAGTTCGTTTATATCATGTTTTCCACGTAATGAAGGTTAGGACGTATGCAAGTGCAGATAAGAGCTTTTAATAAAGAGAGACAGGCAGACAAATCCAAAACACGAGACAATAGCGAGGTCAAGAAACAGGCAATGGGTCAGTCGATCGGCAAACAGGCATAAACTGCTAGAATCGAGAATGAGAAACGAGATCAAAGAACATGAAAGAAAATGAGGAACAGGGTACAATCGCTTGGTACGGTGATAACACTCAATACTTCTTGAAGTGCAAAGAGACACGAAAGGTTTAAATGACAAATGTAATCGGGGTGAAACACAAGACAGCTGAGAACAATGATGTAACACCTACGGCAAACAACCAGTGACGATACAGGGGCGGAGACAGGACCATAACAAAAGCATGTGTCGGAAGTAAACAAAGGCAATGTCAATGAAGTGCCAATGCCAAAACTTGCTTTTGCTAAGAGCTCATGCATCAGCTCGCGCTTCAGGTTTCCGAGCACACTGCATGCTACAGCGCTAGCTCGAGGGGAAATCGTGACAGTTTATATTTTTCACACAGTGAAATAATAACAGGTGTAACAGGTGAATGAATATCAGTGCAAACGTTCTTTCTAGCGCCTACGTGTCTAGAAAAATAGGTCTTATCAAGATCATCAAACCTTTCTTACATATAGGACTTTCCACACTATTATATAGATAATGTCGGTACATTTTTATATTTGGTGTCCGAGTGGGTTGGGAAGCCTGGTGCTGGTCAAACTCTCCATTTTGCCACGTTAAGATCCGTCGAGAACTGAATCTGGCAAGCTTTAAGAAGGTCTTGTTTCAGCTATATTAGTCAGTACAGAGAACTGGCATGGATATAAGATAAATCAGAGTAGGTTCCTGGTGCCCATGAGCCAGCGACTCTCTCAGTGTGAGCTCAGAGCCGCTCGAGCTCGGTGCTGTGTGGTCCTCATGCAGAGCCAAGCATTCTCCACCTCTGCTTTCCCATCAGCCCTTATGTTATGAGCTCCCCATCTCTAAAACTTCCTACTTTGATCTGAAGCTTTGACGACTTCCTTTGGCATCCTACACACACACACACACGAAAAAAATGCTTGGTTCTGATTTTGCAGTCTTGCTGGAAATACATTCACCTGGCATGTGTGCGTAGATTTCGCAGCCAAGGCGTACACACTGCTTTACACTCACCTGTTTGTTTTTCAGTTGAAGACCCGAGAGTGATTTTGACCTGCAGGTCATTTGAATGTCTGAGACCTTTTTTCCGTACTCGGCGGTAAATGACTGTGGTTTCTCTAGTGCACAGGTATTTTTCTACTCATACCAGTCGTCGTACCTCAAACATGCTGTGCCTCTTTGAAGGGCTTAAAAAAGAAGATGGATGGCATGAGGTCAGCCTGGTGCCTGGCCTCACATATTCCGCTTCTCGGCCGTCCAACAGAAACGCTGGACACTCGGCACTCGTCCCTGTAAATCATACAGTTACAGGAAAAGTGTGTGTGGGGTTTTCTATGTGTGTGTGTGTGTGTATGGGGGGGTTTCGCTTGGCTGCCAACATGTGACACCCAATTTAACCTTTCTTCAGGGATTATTCGCACCATCTTGTTTTTTAAAAAAAATTATTTACAGAATATTTATTTAAATAATTAACCACCATCTCTCACAACATTGCAAACGTGTGTGCAGGTTACCATGGCGATCTGTAGGTCTAAAGAGTTAGGCCGTTGGCACTCGCGAGTGTTGTAAGCTATTCCGTCAGACACAAAGCAGACCCTGCTCGTGTTTATGCGATTACATAATCATGCTGAAAGACTGAGCGAGTGACAGAATACACGGAGAGAGCGTTAAATCTGAGACGAGCGTGTGCACTGCCATGAGGTATAGGAAAAGTTAAGAAGATATCTGGGTAGAAGCTTTGTGTGCCTGTGTGAGTGTAAGTAACGGCAGGGAGGAGTCGTCGAGACCACCTGGGGTGGGCCGATTGGATGTGATTCTCCTCAGGCTGGCCAGCAGCTGTGTGTTGTTCCAGTTTCCTTTTCTCCAGATTAATGTTAGACTCCATGTTACTGAGGTTCCCTTGTTCAGTCGGCGCTGAGGCGCTGGGTGGGTCTACTCCCTCTGCCAATCTATGAGTATGACAGGGAAACTACAGCAATAATAAAAACACATTGGCCTAGTTTTGGAGAGGAAGCGCAGAAACAACACTCTTGGCCGTGGCATCCAAAATCATGCTTCTCGCAGCGATCCACGTTGTGTCTTCACGTGAATCCCGTCCAGCCGTGAAACACTTTCTATTAATCATTTCCTCCTGTAGGAGCAGAGAACTGTTCCAGAGAACTGTTGCACTCTTAATAAAGAGCTACACTTGTAACTCTATCCGCACTCGTGAGAAATAAACAGTGTCCAGCCTTCATGTCCACGTGAACGAGGACAGACATGAAGCGTTTGTTAGTCAGATCTGGTGCCACTCATCAAAGCGTGTGCTAAATGGCCGAGGAGAGATGCAATCTGTTCTTTATTTAAAGGATCCTGCCTTTATGAAGGAATCATAAAAGCAGAATTGTACTGTAAAAAACAAAACAAAAACAAAAAAACGCTTCCACATGTGCGCACGGTTTGCTGCGAGTCGAACTTGACAGATATGGAAAAGATTCGAGCGAATATATAATACGGGTCTTTTAAGCAGCCTGTTTGAAGCCTAGAATTAATTCTGGTTTTGCTAATCGGATTAGAACCAGAGATGTTCCTAATTACTCCGAGCCCACTTCAGAATGGAAGTTGTCACTTCAGATGTGTTTAAATCCCTGTGAAATGCAAATTACTGTGTAGTGGGAGAAAAAAAAAAAACCCTTTTTGAACGGGTTTCTGCTTGGTGTGTGGCGCAGTGTCTGACGTTTTGGCGCTTCATTTCTTAACGCTAAATTCATTTTAAGATCTCTTCATGATTACTTTGTATTAATGCCGTTGCACCATATATAGTATGAGCAGATACTCGCATTAATTCACATTCTGCTCTGTTTTTACTCATGCGTCCTTCACAAACGCTTGATAAGAAAAGACAACGACTCAAGTGTGAGTGTTACAAAGCGCTGACACTAGAGACTCCTTCCGTTAACGTTAAATAAACTCCCCGTTTCGGAAAGCCTCACCGTATCGATGGTTATACCTTTTTCTTTGGTAAGTAATAACATTTAAAAGAAACTCTATCTGGTAAATGAGCTGTTACTATAGAAACGATGACGTATTAGAACGAGCTCATTAATGGAAACCTGTCGTTCATATTACCGCAGGAACTGCTGTCCGAGCCGCTGTTATACACAAGTAATGCACGCCTCCTGACCAATCAGATTCAAGAATTCAGCGTTCAATATCACACACATCATTTATGTTCATTTTGTTACTTGCAATTTTTAAAATTTTTCGATACACTTTTTTCCCTCCCTGCAATACTAAAAGCTGTCATGTGATTCAGTAAGTAAACAGTCTACTTTTATTCTAATTTTGGTCATTTGCATTTCGCATTTCAAGCATACAACCCACAGACTAATCTGAATAAATTGTGTGTGTGTGTGTTTTAAATGTTAATAGTTTATTGCTGATTCCTGGTATCCTGTATCCCTCCTGAGCCAGTGGGATTAAGAGAAACCTTACAGTTGATCCTTCTCTGTCAAGCCTCACGGCGCTTTTGGAAAAGTGTGTAATGCTGGACACAGTGTCTGAGTTCCGCTCTATATTTAGTGTATTCTTGTAGCTCTGTTCACGTTTGGAGTCTGCTTCAAAGCCAAATTATGTTTCTGGACTTTACTTTTGGATTTTACAAGAATTACTCAAAACTGTCATTATTATTATTATTATTATTATTATTATTATTATTATGAATCCTACCACTATGCCCCTTGAAACACTTGAAAACACTGCAAAAAAAACCCCCAAAACTCCACAGAGGTAGAAATCAATATTGTGCCACTTATTCATGTCTGTTTAGAACACATTAGCTTTTCAATAATAATGTATTCCTATTCAGTTAGAGCTCTAAGAGGGATAAAGAGGAATGAATCTTACATGAATTTGTGGTGTAACCCCTGCTATTAGTACCTTTGTGTGGCGAAAAAAAAAGAAGAAAAGTCTGCTGTGGAATAAAAAGCCCAAAAGAAGCGTTTTCATGTTAAGCCAGACTTCAACAGCATCGAATTGTACATTTCATTGCTCTCTCTCTCTCTCTCTCTCTCTGTAAAAGCCAATAGAAACTAGTTTAAATTTCAGCAACATTAAACAACAATGGCAGCAATTTTACATGCTGTTTTTTGTAAAAAAAAATAATAAATAATAATAATAATCAGATTAAGAACCTGAATCCTTCTCTGAAGCAGTTAAGTCTGTCTTCTTCTTCTTCTTCTATTTAAAAAAAAAAAAAAGTGATTTCCCTGGTAAAACTGATGCATCGCTTGGCCTGCTGCGTGTTGTATGGTACTGTGTTCTTTGCCACTCTCCTTATTCCCTCTCGGAGCAGCACAACTTTCTTAGTGGCCCCTTAAGTCCCAATTTTGCCTGGAAAACTCTGTGTGCGCCTGGCGCCTTCCTCTGTGGCCCAGCTCCTGCTTGGCTGTCCCCAGAAGAGTGGAACAAAGAGGCTGGAATTACAGAATGCTGCCGGAGCCTAATCTCCCAGGACACCTCCATGCATGGAAACTACTGTAAACTGCTGCAAGAAAAACAGCACCTTACACTGGAAAGCACGATGAACTCCAATAGTAAGGCTTGTGTACAGATCTTAATTAAGTTTTGTATCATTTTGAATAATAATGCCTAAATAAACTAATGTTTTTTAAAGCTCCAGAGTCAACGGTTTGATCCTGACAGGGTTACTGTCTGCGTGGAATTTCAACAAGGCCTCCTATTCTGTACATATCAATCTAACACAATTCTGCAGGTAGCTTATTATGTACATATTCATATACCCGGACTAAAAAACGAACTTTTAACTAAAAGATTCTATCCATCCATCCATTTTCTGAACCGCTTATCCTACACAGGGTCGCGAGGAGCCTGTTCCCGGCACGAGTCGGGGGACACACTTGATGATGTGCCAACCCATCGCAGGGCACAATTACAAACTACAGATAATTTAGAGATGCCAATCAGACTCATGTATTTGGACCGGGGGAGGAAACTGGAATACCCGGAGGAAACCCCCAAAGCACGGGGAGAACATGCAAGCTCCATGCATGCTGGGCAGAGGCAGGAATTGAGCCCCCAAACCTGGAGGCAAACGTGCTAACCACTAAGCCGCTGTGCCCCCCACAATTAGTAACCTTATTCTTATAATGTAATATAAGCGTAATATAGTATGTCTTGAAATGTAAGGCTTTGGCAGTCAGGAATCAGCAACTGCTGAAAGATTTCCAGGAGATTAAAAAAAAATCAACATCATGTTGCTATGCAGCACAACATCACCAGTGCCATTGTCTGATTTGCACCGATAGCCATCTCAGAGTGACGTCGACAGCAAACGGCGATGTTATTTGTGTAGAGTATAGCTGGGGGCATGCAGACAGTGGTAAGGGTGTGGTCATCAGAGTGTGTGTGCCAGATGGTATTAAGTTGTTGCTTTGTGTGTGTGTGTGAGAGAGACAATCTTTTCACCGTATCTGGTGCTTGTCTGATGAGTTCTAGATGTTGCATATAAGAAAAGAGGGGATTCCCTGAGGGCCAGACAGGCTGTATTGGATAATACCATAATGACAGAGTAAACTCTCCATGAAGCCAAGAGAACACCACAAATGCCAAGCCCAGACCAGCCGCTATCTGCACGTATGTGTTTGTGTGTGTTGTGGCTGATGTTTCACAGCTCTGAACATTTCGGCGTGTTTTTCACTGGTGTATGTTTCCACAGTAAGGCAGCGTGCCCCCTCACTGACGCACACACTCCTTCCTCCTGGCTCGAGTGCTCCGACTACTCCTTACTGCAGTGCTGGAGGAGGACTCTACTGTAAATGTCAACCCTGCTGAAATACTGGAGTCGGTGATTCACACACCCAATTTTAACCAGTGACTCCAAAAACCGACTGCAGATAAGTTTAAATTTAGTCCTGCGCCGTGCTTTAATCTGCGTCTTTGATTTGTGCTTCTTGTGCAAACTCCTCGCTGGGTTGTTTCTCAGTGCTTAAGGCAGAATGTTAGACATTAAGGTGTCTCATGTCCAGATGAATGCAAATTAGAGAGAAGGAACAGGATGTGCAGAGCCAGGAAGTCTCCTGGGTCCCTTTAATGGAGTAACAGAGAGGTATCACATGGCAGCGATTTTTTATGTTAGACATATGAAGTTGCTCTTAAGCATGCCCCTCACCCAAAATGTATTCATGCATACTGTAACTTTCTAGATTAGTTGGCTCATGAATTTACATGAAGACTAGATCCTGTGCATACCTCCAAAAAAAATCCAAGAAATAGGTTTAATAATCTTACGTGTGGTTTATTGTAATCTTAAAATAGGAAATACTAGATAAATTTGACTAAATTCAAGATATTTTCACTTGCTAAGATTTTTTGGGCATATATTAGGCGGATGTTTATAGATTACGATTCCCTCACCTGTCTCACAAATCACTCCTTCTTTAATGCATTTGGTCTCTCTCTCTCTCTCTTAGCATTCTTTCTGTCGTCCAAACCAACATGTCTGACAATAGTTATAGTCAGAGTAGTCTCTATCACATCTGGGCTGCAGAAGGTGCCTGGCCATCCAGAATAGAGCTAGAATCACCAGCATGACTCCAGATCACTGTCTTCCCTAATCCTTATGTACTCATAACTCAGAAAAACCTAAGTCCTGACGTGGAAAAGTGCAGGGGAACGGCCATTCAGCTTGAATTCTGGGGCAACATTCACCTTGCCTGAGTTCTCTGATATAAACACGTCTGATGTCACGACAATATGGCGGTGCACATCCAAACACTTTCCATACCGCTTATCCTACACAGGGTCATAGTGAGCATGGAGCCTATCCCACAGAACTCTGGACAGGGTGCCAACCCGTCGCAGGGCACAATCACACACTACGGACAATTTGGAAATGCCAATCAGCCTACAGTGCATGTCTTTGGACTAGGGTAGGAAACTAGAGTGCCCAGAGAAAACCCCCAAAGCACGGGGAGAACATGCAAACTCCATGCGCACACAGGGCAGAGGCAGGATTTGAACCCCCAACCCTGGAGGTGTGAGGTAAATGTGCTAACCACATTAAATGTCATCAACCTACATTAAATGTCATTTCTTCATTAATCGAGAGCTTCTTACGAAGATAGAATTCAGACACTAGCCATACAGATGTCATCTTGATCTAGGCATCCATGCTTTTTCAAGCCAAAGCCCTGGAACACTTTTAGATCGGATTGCCGGATCCTGAGTTCCAAGTACTATGCTGGATTCTAGCATAATAGTTGTAAAATAACTCTGGATCATGGGGGACAATAAAAGAACTGACAGCGCAATGTGTGTTAGATGCCAATACCATTTATATTTTTCTACCTATATGTGTATGCTAGTTTTACTTCTAATCTTGTTCATCCCTCTGTCTAGGATTATTTCCACCCGTTTCTGCCAGGGCTGTGGAATGTGCGTTATGGAGCCTAGGCAGTAAATACGGCTCCCAGTGAGCATTAACAGCTCTTGCTTCAGACCTTCACCCATCACTTTTGTTATGATGAATTGGGTCATCCTAAACTGTATCATGTGTTTTTTGGATACACAGGACACCTGGGATCTATTTCCCCTCATTGTTGTTAAATAAATGAATCATTACTGTGCTGGTACTCCACAGGCGAGACAGTAAGATCAAATCTAAACGAAATATTCTGGTGAGTTGTAATTTGAAAGCTTGGTAACATCCATTATGTACACACCCAGAGCTAACACACAAAAGTTGTTGTTTAAAACACCACAGGAAGGAGTGATGTGACCCTTTAGGGCTGTGCGTTTTCTGTGGAAGCCTCGATATATTAGTGAGTCTAGAAGCTGCTGGGGTCAACAGTCTGCTGCCCCGACCACACTCTCTCTCCTTCTCTCTCTCGCTCTCTCTGACTCTCCAGTGCTCTAAACCTCAGCCATCGCCACAAATGGTCTCCGCTGTGCCAACACACACAGGGCATAACTCACAGTCTGCTCCTTATTTTTGCCATGCTGCAAACTCTGTGGGGGTGACACTCCGCCCAACGAGGGCGGGATTCCATGTGTGGCTAAAATTGGTTACACTTGTGGTGTTTTTGAGGTGGTGCTGATGTCATAACCATGCTGTCATCCTGGGATAAAGCCTCCAATAGGACAGTGGGAGGAAGAGGAGGCTTACGATAGGTCCGTGTCAAGAAATGGACAATTCAGACACTTGTGGACAATGCTCTGACTGCCTGAGATTCACTGAGTCACTGAGATACAATGAGTGGTTGTACAAAGACCATGTAGTGCTGTGGAGAAAGCACTTTTTTGGCTTCTGTGTGTGTGTGTGTGTGTGAGAGAGAGAGAGACAAAAAAAGTGTCTGCTCTATTATTAGCAGTAGTGGGCACTCTTGTTCCTCAGCCTATGTGTATGTTTGGTATCTGTGGTGGCGGTCTGAAACCAGTAGTTTTCACTTGTTACTAGACCAAAGAGAGGGAAAAAAAATCACATCTGACTCATAATTTTGGCACTGGGTTTCTGTGCGCTGTCTTTTCGCTCTTTGCTTTTGGAGTTTTATGGCAGTGTAGCATCTGATACTGGAATTGACAGTAGTATTGTATATTGATGACTACATGTTGATGTTTGATATTCATAAAGTATACCATCTCTAAAATCGACAGGACTGACGGAGAGCTACCTCTAAGTAAGAATACCATTGCAACATACTGTATGTACATGAACTGGAAAATAAATCTCAACTTTCATGATTAAGAATTGAGTGAGTCTTGTACACATTTATTCCATTCCACTTGAATGTTTTCAGTTTAATAACTAAGGGGATACATTTGCATATATGTACTCGGTAATACCTTGTTCTGATTATCCGAATCCAAATCCAGTAGTCGGTACGAGTTAGGTTGCCTTATGAGAGAGTGTCGAATGGGCCTATTTTTTTCTATTTTAGAGACCCCCCTCAGACAGCAGCATAAATGCAGCTGGCTTCAATTGCAGTTCAGAGAAGGAAAAAAGACAAAACAAGACCCCACAAAGTTTAACGGAAACAATCTGGGCTCCATAGCATCAAGAGTTGGCATTTTCTACAGACAGCAGTCTACACATATAGAATACATACAAATACCCTTAAAACCACCCAAAATCTGTCCAATCATGTTTTAGTTGATATCAAAACCTGCTGGGTGTTCCCAGGGGTGGCTGTTTACTCCCAGTGCACTTCCCAAACACCACTGTAGGGTAATAGTATATGGGATTTTGGACAGTTTCACTACTTTTCCTAAAAACTAAATATGGTACTGACGCCATGTTGAGTGAGATGTTCATTTTCTTGAGGCTGTTGCTTTAAGTGGTTCTGTCATTTATTCCACAGGAAATATACATCAATCAGCCATAACATTAAAAGCACCTGCCGAATATTGTGTAGGTCCCGTTTGTGCCACCAAAATAGCTCTGATCCGTCGAGACATGGCCTCCACAAGACCTCTGAAAGTGTGCTGTGGTATCTAGCACCAAGACGTTAGCAGCAGATCCTTTAAATCCTGTAAGTTGTGAGGTGGGGCCTCCATGGATCGGACTTGTTTGTCTAGAACATCCCACAGACGCTCGATTAGATTGAGATCTGGGGAATTTGGAGGCCGAGTCAACACCTTGAACTCTTTGTCAGGTTCCTCAAACCAAAGGGAATATTTACAAGTACTCAATGCATGGCAAGTAGAGAACTAGAGATCAGTCTTTCTTCTTCCGTTTCATGAATGTACTGTCTTCAACCAAACTCCTGTGGTTGGTCTTCCCTCTTACACAGTCCCCACCTAGATCGCAGTCTGATTTCAGGAAAGGCTACTCCACTAGGACTGCCCTGTTTTGGACATCAGCAAGACATGTCAGCACGTCTTCAGTTCTCATAATGCTGGATTAATCTGCAGCATTTCATTCTGCCCACTGTCAGAAGCTCCTGTCAGGGGGGCACACTGGCTTGGTGGTTAGCACATTTTCCTTCCACCTCTGCGATTGGGGGTTTGAATCTTGCCTCCGCCCTGTGTGCATGGAGTATACATGCATCTTCGGGTGTCACCCCCATTCCAGAAACAAATTGTCAAATTGTCCATGGTGTGTGAATGCGTGTGTGATTGTGCCCGGTGATAGATGGCACTCTGTCCAGGGTGGTCCTGTGTGCCCCGAGTACCCTGGGATAGGCTCCAGACTTCACCGTGACCCTGTGTAGGATAAGCGGTACATAAAATGACCGGATGGCTGGAAGCTTCTCTCATGTAGGTGCAAGAAGTTAAGGCAACACCAAGTGAGAGACTGTTGACTTACCTTATTCTTGCTACACTGACTCGTCCTTCCCATCAGAGGATACATTAGTCTTAGCATGTATTTCAGCTTGCCTTACAGATATCTTTGCCAGGATGAAGAAGCCCTACCTCTGATCTTCAACATAGAGCTTCTTGTCATTCAAGCAAGTCCCATGATCCAACAAACATCAAGTTTTGTTCACTGTCATTACTACCATCAAGGTCTGCTAGGGGTTACAATCAATGATCAGCTTGCCTCTATAAACCACAAGGCATTGATTTGCCAATGTTTCAGGTTTGCTCTATTTAATGCAGTATAATATCACGTGTTACGACTCTAGGAGCTGTGATGCTTTTAGCAACTTTGATTGAATGACTGGCTATTCTCCTCACTTATGAGACGGGGTGTGTGTGTGTGGGGGGTGGAGGGGATTGGGCTGTCTATATAAGAAAGACAGTGCCAGGAAATAGGGGCTGCTTTTGCTTCTGGTGTGGGTTTCCTTCTGTGTTCCTAGACTTCCCTTGAGTAGAACTCGCCGGGTCTGGCCTGGTTGCTAACACTCTGGCTGGTAGATCGTTTTGTCTAACTCGCAAGTGACTGTTGTTTTGTGACTGGTGTGTGTAGCGATAAACACATAGAGGAGTAAGATGAAACTCCAAAACATCCTAAGAATATTGTATACCATTGTAGATCAAATTTGAGGGAGGACCTTTAGTAGCTGATCAATTTAGTAAGTGTTGTTCTGGCTTTTTCTTAGGTGATTTAAACATTTTATAACTTTGTCCACTGTCATCTGTACAGACTATGACAGTTTGAGAGTCAGTATCTGATCACAAATTGAAATTCCAAAAACTTTCCCGAAATGTGAGACAGATTGGCTGTATTTACCCCTGCAGTAGTACCGACTCCGTGTTAGAAAATAAAATCAATAAAAACACTTCCACATCATTTTGGTAAAATTGATTTATGCTTTTGAAAAGCAAAGTCATTCTACTGGTTTTCACCGACCGTCAAACATATAGTTTTATTCATAAGGGTTTCTTAATCCTTGATCTTTTTGGGTTTCCTTTTCATTATTTTGTTTCTTCTCTCCATTCTACTGCTGTTCATCCTTTTTTTTTCTGTAGCATATTCAATTCAGTATGACTTTTTTCAACTGCAGTGCCAAAGATTTTTGTGTATTAGAAAAGAAAAAAAAAACCCATCGCAGTGGTTCCTTCATCTTAATCAGCTTGTTTAAAATACAGACTGCAGGGCTAGAATTTTGACGCCAGTCTTATTCATGTGGAAGGTTCAACCCAGTAAAGGATTTCCTCTGCTGGATTTAATAGAGGAAATCAAACTCCTCTTTGCTCAAGCCACATTTCTCCACAGAGTTTAATTAACCTAATTGTCTTCATTTTCCCCCCTCGATGTTAAACAGTCATTGTGGAGTTGTACTCATTATCTCCCACCTCCGTTTGAGCTACTGCTCTGTCTAGTCCTGAGCTGAAGCGAATAAAAACCCACATAATAAAACAGAAAGAAAGTGCAATTAAACCTCAATTACACTTCACTGTCATTTTATTCTTACAGTTTTGTTATGAAGTTGTCAGACACTCTACCACCCTCTAGACACTTGGGTTTTTAATGTGATTACCACAGAGTCCAAAGCTTCATTTCCCGTTCCAGTAAACACCACATACAGCCGCTCACACTCAGCACAAGCTCACATTTACGCACACCCAAACTTGATAACACTCACGAAAACAACGTGCAAGCAGATTTACTAAACAGGTCTATGGAAGATTTTTTTTTTACTACATTTTTCTTTACACCATAAAGTACACTAAACAACTATATTATCCCAGTGATAGAGATGTAGTGATAGCAACAAGCGTGGTCCTACTTTATCTTGTCCATGATGACCATTTGGCATCTATTGCTAATATCAGAAGCCCAGAAGGACCAAAACTAAAATGCTGCACATTTCATTAGTCTAGGTAACATTATTACAGATGTTAGGCTGCTTCATAAAACTCACTGACAAGACAAAACATTAATTGTTTTTTAATTAATTAATCATTAAGTAATTCTTGATGAGCTAGACCTATTTCTATTGGGCAGACCCTTCTGACATTTGAGCAGAAATATCCCATGAGCCAGCCACACATATTGTGGCTGCTCAGTCCCTGCCTGGTTAGCATCAGCTGCTTAGCCTCCTCAACTATACTGTGCTGATGGCATCTATAATCCATGGGATATTTCATAACTAGAGCCACCCAAAATTAACCAAATATTGATGACAAAATACACTATAATATTGAGAATATAATGATAAAATGAACAAAGTTACGAAAGTCATGTGTACCTATGGCTCATCCAAACTGCACTGCAATCATGGTTCAGGTACTCCAAATAACTAACTAATAATATATTTTTTTTCTGTGCAGAAGCATCATCAGACATGCACAACCATGGGCAACCATGTGCACAGCTTAGAGAGAATAGTGTTCTCAACATTCAGCATTCACAAAACAAAGAACACTTTCACTATCACTGTGATTGATGGTCGAAAAGTTTGAGCTGGGATCATGCCAACCTTTCCCCACTTTCCCCAGGAGAAACTATGACACAGTGGTTGGTTCCAAAAAACTGCAGGGCAATGCTCTTTTACATGAGTCATTATAATTTCATGGCCAGAGACCTAGGAGTAGATAAAATACTGCACCAGTTAATGGCTCATTTCTATTGGCCAGGCCTTCACAGTGATGTACCTCAGATGTGTGAGTCATACAGCAAATGTCAGCTTGTGAAAGCATCTAAAGGTACACCAAAAGTGCGTCTTCCACGTATCAAGATCTTCTTGAAAGAATCGGAATGGATCTGGTCAAGCGTTTGGGAGGAATGGTTGAAAGTTTGTGATCCAGGAGGTGCCCAGGCTTCCAGGGGACTTTCCCCCAATCAAGTGATCATATGGGAATAAGCCAATGGTTGTGTTGGGCATAATTAAAGAAAGCTTTGAAGATCCCCCAACACCCAGTAAAATTAATTTCCTAAATGTTTGACCTGAGCAAAATACTGGTCACTTATGGGAGCAGAATGTGCCCTGGACCCAGGAAAGTCAACAATGGCTCTACAATAGACACATCCAACTGAGACAATTTGCACCACCACACTCCCCATACTCCTCACTTCTAGCTTAAAATGTCTCACCAAATAACAAGGATCCTTTGCGGTGACATCGCAGGCTGGGGAAGATGACCATGAGGTATTACGAACGCACAGCAGATTTAGCACCTAATCACATTAACAGTGGAGAGAGGTGGTTCCTGTTGTTCTGGTGATAAGATATGAGAAAGACACGGCATCCCAGGTTGTTTTATGAAACAGACCTTAGTCTATTCGCTACTGCAGTTCATGTATTCCCTGAAAGACACCCAAACAAAGCAATAATAGCCAAGGGCATGCAGTTAACTGACGTTTCGTCCTTGTTTTGTTTTGCAACTCAGCATCATCGCTGACAACATTGGGGCCTAAAAAATTCAGAATCAGTTATATGGTTATATGGTTTGCATTTTAGACGGTGGAAGTGGACAATGAGTACTGAAAACCTGGAGGCAATATTTGGAGGGGTATGATTGGGGTATGAATGACTTACCAAATCTGAACTTTGGCAGTGAAACGTTATTAGGCTTTTGTGCAAGCTTGGATTGTCAACAACAAACACTTTTCAGACACAAGGTTGAATAAAAAGACACAAAAAGAACAAATACTGTTTAGACACAAGTTTGCTCATAAGTGTACTTGGTACCAGAGTACGATGGGTCAAAGCTCAACAGTAGATTTTGTAATTGTATAATCAGACTTGAAGCCATATGTTTTGGACCCTGGGGTAAAGAGAGGGAGAGAGAGCTATAAGCTGATCTCTTGCTAGTGAGTTGGCATTGTTACGCAGGGCATCAGTTAGATTTACCAGGTGAACCCAGGAGAATCTTTTGCTTTTTATGGGGGCATCTTGCAGTAACATTGGTGAGAGAGGAATTTAACTCCCATCTCTGAAAGGATTTCTCCCTTATATGAAAATGAGTTTGGGTTCACTGAGTTTGAATGGGCCACGTCCATTTCCTCAATCATAGCGGCAGCTGCAAGAAAGCAGAAAAAGAAGCAGCTGCAGAAGTTAAATCTCAGGTGTTGGAGGAGTTTGGAGAGGCCAAAGATTTTTGAGTGGCCTCTATTGGCAGATTGTTAAGTAATATGGAAATAGGAGCACTTTTAGCAACTGATTAACATTCAGGAGGTAGTGCCAGAAATCTTTGGTGCTTTGGAGTGACTGAGGTTACTCTGGTGGTTAGAAATCTTCAAAACAGCAAGGCTGCAGGTGATGATGAGATGTGGTTCAAGAGGTTAAAGCCAAGGTTGGGGTTATGTGGTTAACACCTCTCCAATGTTCCATGGAGATGTGGGGAAAGGCCTATTGAGATGAAAAATGGGATGATGGCCCCTATTCTTTAAAAAAAAATGATTTTTAAAAGAGACCACACCTAGGCATTCTAGGAAATTCTATACCAGGGATCTGGAGTGAAGACTCCATCTGATAATTGAACAAAGGCTTTATAGCATACAGTCTGTGGAACAGTTGACCAGTTCTTAACTCTCAAATAAAAATCATGTCCTTAAAGTATGACACTCTGGGCTGTTCCCTTCAGGTGAGAGGAGAGACCTTGCCCCTGGTGGAGGTGCATAAGAACCTTGGGATCCTATTCACGAGTGATGGAAAAAGAGAGCATGAGATTGAAAAATGGATCAGGTCAGCAACAGTAGTGTTATAGTTCCTGTAATGTTCGGTGGTGGAGCCGGAGCTCAGTTTTTGGACGAAGCTCTCTATTTACTAGTCAATCTGGACCCCTGTCCTGACCTACGGTCTCAAAGTGGGCTGAGTTGCTTGTTTGTGTTCTATGATAGGATAAAGACCTCAGCGGTTTGGGAGCACCTCAGCGTAGACCTTCTCAGCCTGTTGTCATCACAACTCCCATCCAGGAAAGCAGAAATAAAATAAATGAATATAATAATAATAATACGCCAGGTAATATGCATTGCCATAGTTAAAGAGATGATTAACTGTATTTTGTGTTTGTTTTTTGATTAGGTTTGTTAGTTCACTTTGTGTAAAGTTAGAAGGGATATTGTTTAACATTTTGGTATATTTGGCTTCCGAAGATTAAACCGCGTATTTTTTTTAAAGAGAGAGAATCAAATACAAAGCAATGCAATCTTAGTCTCACTACACCTTTCATCCTGTGGATGTGCAACCCGACCTAAACCGGGTCATAACAATACATATACGGTTCTGTCATATTCAGTGTTGTTTCTTTGTTTGCAAAATTGATGTGGTTATCTACATTTAAAAGCCTCATAGTTTGTGATCAAAGGGCTGGAAATAATTTCGTCATCTTGGTGATAGCTGGGTTCTGGGGGTTTCTGTTAACTAACAGCTCGGTAAAAAGTCACGTTCTATTAAAGCCACCTTGATCCTGTCCCAACCTGAAAATGCTTTCCAGAGTTCTGGAAGGAAGCTCAAGGTTACCCCTTGGCTTGAAAGTGAGCTTTGCTTTAGTGCTTACAACCGTGCGTGCAAGATTTGCTGTTTCACACCGTCAAAATTCCTGATCTGACACAATGTGCTCTGTAGCCATATTGTCCAAGGTTGAAAATGCTAATCCAAAGCAGCACCATAAACCTCTCTTATTTCCAAATTTCAACACCTCATGCATCCCGAATAATATCAGCAATGATCTGTTCTAGTACTGACTTGGTTTTAGTAAGCAGTGGTCTCACTTCTTTGACTGCCTACAGTGATCTTGTTGAGTTAAACTATATAGCCAAGAACTATTACTTTAGTATCCTGTAAATACTACTACTACTACTACTACTACTACTAATAATAATAATAATAATAATGAACTGTAATAGATTATAAGTATTTTAGTTTCCCACATGCCAGCAAAGAATTCCTAATAATTATTATATAATAATTCTGTTAAAATATTCACAGTGAAACTCTTCATTCTTCTTGCTACTGAGGCGCCATAGTTGACAGGTTCCTGAATGCCCCAGATGTTAAATACATTTAAGACCTTTACAGAAGTCTAACACTTCATAAAACAGGATACAAACTCTGTTTTCAGGAAAGATTTGTCCATTGCACAGAATAAAAATCCAACTTTCCGTGAAAACCCCCAAGTGAACACTTTGGTTCACATCAGAGGGAGAAATGACTTACTTATTCGCAATCAGTCACCCTATGATACACTGATTCCAACATATACCAAGCCTGTCTATTTGACCTTAATCATCCATCACTTTGGGAGAAACTATTTGATTGTTTTGTTTTCCATTGGTTTGTACATATACATTGAATTTTGGGTGAAACTGTTAACATTACAAAAAAATTGTGCTTTTATATACACCCTTTAAAAACCACCACCTTCAATGCGGCTCCACCCATGATTACTTGCAAGGAGATTTAAATATTGATGCACAAGAGAGTAATTGGATACAGCTTTTTTGGATTCAACATGAAAGCTCTGTAAGGAAACTCTCAGCAGAAGCTGTCAGAAGGGAGTATCACACACAAGCTGACATGATATGCTGTGGAAAGCTTTTTATTGCGATGTGTCCCACTTTGGCAGATGTATGAGTTGAAATCATAGGTTCGTCATCTGGCATTAGGCCCCGTTTTAGTATAAATACTTCATTGGTAAGAAAATTCAAGACCCAAAATGACAATAAAGTACATCTAGATCCATACTATATACACACATACTCCCTATATACACACACTTCTCACAGACACGTGAGAAATGATGTTAGAAAGGTTTACAACAGGAACAATGATGGCAATAATAATAATAATAATAATAATAATAATAATAATAAGAAGAAGAAGAAGAAGAAGAAGAAGAAGAAGAAGAGTATTGGTCATGGCACATGCAGTAGCTTTAGCATCGAGCAAGATGTGAAAGCTCCTGATAATCAGCAGCATCCATCACAATAAGGCTGACATCAAAAGACTTTATATCAAGAGCGACTGCAGCTGTGGATTTGCAGAGCTAGAGGCTGCTGGCAACTCAGCAGTTGTCGGCCTACCTAAGTGAAAACATCAAGCTGGGCAAGTTCACCAGGCTAAACAGAGAGCATGTTGTTGGCAAGGCTAAGGACTCGCTCCAAAAATAAGCATTTATCATTAAGCAGAAGGGCTTGAACCAGCAGGAGACCATTTCTCACAACACCAAAAGCCAGTGCAAGTCCAGCATTGAGAAGGAGAAACTCATGGGCAAGCCAATGCATAGACAATTCTACAGAGATCTTAATAGACCAGCAGTCAACAAAGAAGAATCCATGGCAGTTCTGGTCTCAAAGGAGAGACTGAGAGTCTCATAATTACAGCCCAGGATCAGGCACGCAACACTCAAAAGAACATACTGAAGCAACCAGTTGACTCCAGGATGTACAGCAAGGCAGAAAAACAAGGCAGCACTTGTACCGTCTGAGAACATTTACAGAAACAAGGTGACCAGCTACTTCCACTGGACCATGTGCAAGAACCTGGGGGGTGCAAGTGCCTGATAATGCTATGGGCACATCCTAGACAAAACTGTCAGCATCACTGAGATTACAATCATATTGGACATGCCTATAGTCATCAAACGGATGCTACTACTCAACTGCACTGATAGAGTTCTGCACAGTAAGCAAGAGAGGGCATGCCTGCTGTTCAAAACTCTCAGCAAATAATGAGGATTGCAGGTCAACAACCTTCAAGTGGTCCCAGGCCATGAGTTAGCCAGCGTAGTGCAGAAGATCATACTAATGGGCACCACACACTTCCTTATAGAGGCACTTGGATGAATCGCTGTGATCTCTTGTTAAGATCTGGGTTCCCCAAGATGGGTTGGCATCCTGTCCAGGGTGTCCCCCACCTCATGCCTCGAGTCCCATGGGGTAGGCTCCTGGCTCCCCATGACCTGTGTAGGATACGCGATACAGAAAATAAATGGATGGATAATCAAAAATGTTATTTTAAATACTAACATAAGGTGGGAATCTCTAAATTTCCCACACAATTATTATGTTATTGTTACCTGGGCATTCAGTTCTCTAGCCGTAGTAAGTCAAAGTGATTGGACTTGTGGTATGATCTTGGGGAGTATTTGCCACTAACCTAGGACCATCACCTATTCTACTAAGTGGATATTTTACATGCACTTTCAATATTCAAAGAATTTGTAGGAGTTTTCATCAATGGCATGTTGCGTTATACAGTATATAGAGTATATGTATGTGTGAGTGTGTGTCTGAAAGAGTTTAGCCTAACCATGTTCTGTAACCCAGCACAGGCAAGCTCTGTTTGCCCTGTTGGCAAATATGGTGCTGCTGCAATTAGCTAAATGAGTGCAGGCAATGTGAGCTCTGCCTCACACACTCCAGACACAACTGTTTACCCAAACCACCCTGCCAGGGATTTCATCAAGAGGTCATTACAGGAGTTCCTTTCTCACTCCCCCTCTCCCTTCTCCTCCACTCTTATCCTCTGTGCCTCTTTGGTGAATCTTTTTTGCAGACTGCACATACTACAGCTGAGACTTCGAGTGAATTCCAGTGTCAAGACATGAAGGATTAAAATGATCCTTTTGCTCTAAACTCACTAAAGAATACTTTAAATAAAAAAAGGCACTGCTTGCACCATTTGTATTTTTTACCTGGATTTTCCGAGACAACTTGGCGCAATTGGCAAGAATCTGCATATTTTTATAGGAGCCCTGTTTCACGGGCAAACTTAATTAGCGATGGTTTAAAAATGTCTCTTAGCAGCAATTCAATCTTTAATCCAAGGACTCGTGCTTCTCTGAGCGCTCAGAGTGCTGAGCTCACACCTATATTGATATCTCACACTGGGAAAGCTGGCCAAACAGATTTCCATCTATGCCCTTGACAAACCATTGGCAGTTGTGTGCTATGGTTTCATTAACCTATCAAGCTCTGCATTTCTCATCGAAGTCACTAGTAAGTCTCAGAAAAGTGGTGCTGAGGTCAAAGATCACATCATCGTGTACAGGTAGGAAATCATACATGCATATCTAATGGAAGTAAGTACATTAGTATGTATGAGACAGATCTTTTGCATGGGCTCTGAATGACATTTGAGGCATGTAGAGTTTCTCGATACAGCATTTGCATGTGATTCCAATTCACGCAACTCCAAACCTTGGTGCCGCGCTTTGCCTTGCATGTGCATGCTCAAACCGCAGACCGTGTGCTGGTTTATTTTGTCCAGCACAGACCATAGCTGTGTGGCTGCACTCCACCACTCAAACTCCTTCTCTGACTACATAATTGGATTGGCCAGAAGTATTTGATTGGATACAGTTAGCCTATTTCCTCTCACTCTTCTCACTGTGGCAGCACGTTGAGTTCTTCTGCTGCTGTGGCCTGAAGTGGAAAGGCAAATGTTAATGAAAACAACGCTATTACATTTGATTGACCATCAGCTTTTAAAAGCCTGCAAGTTTCACCCTGGGTTGCGGTTCTTCTGTAAACACAAGGGTGTGTGTGTGTGTGTGTGTGTGTGTGAAGAGGTGGTACTAAGAAGCCGGATGGTGGAGTGGCTCGGCCTGCGCTTGCGAATTAAAACCCAAGAATGGTCATTCACAGTGAGGAAATGGTATTCTAACCAGGATCTGCAGATTTGGGGTGTGTATTGGGGTCTTTAATCAGTGTAGTCAATATTATTATATGGCAGAGTTTGGTTTTGTACAGTTTTCTGATTATTATCATTTGCATAATGGAATGTATTTATAGTATTTATGTAGCTGTAACATATTACAGCTTGCTACACTACATAAATACTATAAATACATTCCATTAAGCAAATGATAATAATAGCACATATGGTATATTTAGAGGTCCATAGCAATGTAGCTGGGGGAGTAGTTGCCATAGTTTTATTTATATTAATTTCCTCAGAACCTTTGGTCCTAGCTTATATCTACAGCCATGTTGATGTACATGTGTGTAACCATCTGTTTGTGATGCGTTATAGGGCATGTATATATACAGTATATTGTGTGTGGTAGAGATGTGTGAAATTTAGTAAGAACAGTGAGGTAATACATTTTTATGTGAGGTGAGATGTGTTTTTACTCCTCAAGCAAGGAGCTCCCAGTTTCAATGTGAATCACATCAGTCCTGGTAGGTTAATCACATCTCTCGCTTTCTGTGTGTGTGTGTGTGTGTGTGTGTCAGTGCTTGTTTGCACTGGACTGTAGTGTACCGTCCATGTGCACCTGTGTGTTTGCTTATGTAAATGTTGTATGTGGGTGTGTGTTTATATGCGTGAGGTCCAAGTGGTAGACCAGCAATTACAGCTGAGTTGTTTACTCATAACTGAAGGAGACAGAGATGCCCTACAAGACTGGAAAGTCCTCTGTGGTCTCTCTCTCTCTCTCTCTCTCTCTCTCTCTCTCTCTCTCTCACTCTCTCTCTCTGTAACTACCTGCTTATTTCACTCTTTCATTTACATCTCGCTCCCTCTTCTGTCTCTCTTCTTTCTCACTCTCTCTCTTTATTTTCCTTCGTCATCCTCTTTGACATGTTCTTCTTTCTCTCTCACTCTCTCATCAGCCTGTCCCCTTCGTCTCCTTTCTCTGAATGGCCTCTCTGAGAGTGTGCAGTGCATGATGGATGGCTGCAGAATAAATGGAGCGTGTCCTGCTAAAGGAACCCTGAAGGAAATAGTCTTGGTGCCCCTTTCACACCTGCTCTGACATCATAATGTCTGAGGACACACACACACACACACACACACACACACCGTTTGACAAACATTGGAGTAACATGAACATTATGCATACATTAACATTAATGTTAATGTAAGAACATTTACATTTTTGACCCTAACCTTTACCTTAACCTCGGTAACCACCTAGTTCATAAAAGTGCTGGACTTTCAAATGAATCAAGTCAAGATTCGGCCATCAACACTTGACCACCGTAAACCATGTAAATCATCTTTGCCACTTAAACTCTCAGTCTTATTTGAGGTTCTAGGAGCTTCCACTCGGAGCTCTCACTATACTCACCCTTGGTGAACCGATCTGAGTGGAAAGGTCAGACAACGAGTTAGCCTAATGACCCTCATGAAAGATATAAAAAAGTTTCTCCTGCCCAGATTAAAGTTTCTTGGACCCACCCCTGGATCCAGGCCTGGGGTGGAGTCTGCTTACGAGTGTCTACTGGCCAGGCTACCCATGTGATGCAGTTAGGCTCAGGTCAAAAATGGCATCCTGCAGGCTCACCACCTGAAAGATGAATGCTGGGGGGTCAGGTGCAATGCCAGTTGGGTGGCAGGCTATGTGGATGTGATGGACAGGCTTAGATGGTATGGAAAGATCAATGGAAACTAGCTTTGGGAACACTTATCACCCATGAAAACATGCTATATACTAATTTAAATGCAGTGATGAAAGTGATGCACTTACCAAAAACATATTTAAATTACGCGATGGCTTCTGTACACAATTCAGCCTGTACAAGTTCCTTTTTTTTTTTTTTTTTTTTTTTTTTACAGGATATCAGTTACTCCCTTGTTTATCTTGGCTTTGCTATTCCAAACGACTGCCCTTGGATGTCATCGTAAATAGCAGACTCAAGATCTCAGCAAATGAGGTGTTAAGATAGTGGTCAAAATAAGGGCCTGGCTTTATTGCTCAAAGTGTCAGTCTAGACGCCATCCTAATATGAACCAATTTTCTCATGCCATTAAATTGTGCTTTTACAGGGACGGTTTGCAGCACAAGTCCCGACTGTAACATTTATTTTGACTGTAGTTCCGTGGAGGCTGCGGTGAGACTGCAGCTCATTGACTAGTGAAGTGATTTTTAATTGCTCATGAATGAGGCAGTTGGCCTTCACTGTGGCTGGCTGATCGCTCCGTGTGGGTTTTGGGGTTGAGGTTTGGGGGCCAGTGTTGGGTTGCGAGAACAACCAAAGTAGTATAGCATAATATTCAAAAGAATCACTGGTTTTGACTATCACTACCTTAAATATTCTTTCTGTCAGTACAACAGTAATATGTGGGCAAATGGCTGTTAAAAAGGGAGACATACAGCTGTGCCAATACCCTCCCAATAATGGGAATTCAAATGTATTTACATTGAGGGGAAATGAGCATTTGGACACTTTCATTTTGTTATTTATTATATTTCCAGTGCTTGTTGAGTGAAATCTTCCCAAAAAATGGCAATGCCTTTTACAATAACACCAGCTGCAATTTGTCATTTTTAAAATCAATTTATTTGATTGAATTCTTCTTCTTCTTATTATTATTATTATTACCCTTTTTTTAAACCTATATTTGTTTATGATTACAAATGCATATTGTGTTCATATTTATAAGTACAAAGTCAAAAGATATTATTTGTTTAAAATTTGAACTGGAGATACAGTATACACTGGAAGTATTTAGATTGAGTTTTTATTTAAAAAAATGCTAAGAAGATTTATACAGCTGTACTTTACGTGTACATCAGACTCCTGGACCTGACAAAGAAAAGCATGACAGTATACACATCAGATTACACTGTCTTGCAGTGAATGGTGCATTCTCATTCCACGAAGAGAATACTTGGAATTTAACGCTAGCCTAATAAACACAGTGCATTTGAAAGTGTTCATATTGCTGACAGTATGATTGATGAAATTTGAATTTACAAGCTCACATTTACATCTTAAGTAAAGGATTGGCATAATTAATTCCGCCGATTATTTTGCTTTCGATCAGCCACAATTAGCCCATAGATGCGTAGAAAGATATTCATGTCTCCTGAATGTATTCATAACAAGGTACATTAAGAAATACAAAGAAAGCTATTAATTCGCCCACGGCTCAGCAGCTCCAGCCCCGCTGTGGTTCTCTGAGTGATGTAAACATCATCCAACACCACCCCTGGTTAACCAAACTTTCCACTGGCCACACACACTCAACCACAGTCACTACTGTACCCATCTAAATGTACCCTGAGGCTCTAACAATGAGGAGTGCTTAACTGACCATGTGTACATTTCCTCCCATGTGTATACTCCTACACCCCACAACACTCTAATGAATTCCCTAATTTTGTTTTCTTTAGCAGGGTGATTATAAAAGTATTGAACGCGGGGTTGCTCTTACCGCACGGCTTTATAGATGTGGCTTCTCAGTGTGTTGCCGCTAGTCCCGATCAAGCAAGTGGTCCAGACGAACCCTGCCAATGATTTGGACCAAAACCCAATGCCTCGTAAACCACATGATTAAACTACATTCCTTAAGTGACTTTCGAAACGAGGTGTTGACGTCGATAATTGTAAATAAGATAAACGAGACTTGAAACTACCTGGCCGAGTTTGTGTGGAAATGGATTTTCAGGATACACTTTCAAAAGTACATTTTCTTCCAATAACAGGTTGAGCCAAGACAAATATGACATCATTAAATGAATCCTATATTTTGGTTTAGTTCCAGAACTGTTCTGTTCTTCTTATGGATCCTACTGTTCTTATTTGTTTCGAGTCAGCGTCCCCTGTCAGTCGGAATGATTTCATAGCTGTCTGGCTCCCTAAATTCGCTTTTAAGGGCCCACACACTTACTGTGTATAACACTTGTACCCTTTTAATGGCCAAAAAGCACAAGACAGAGTACAGCACTAAGCTTTCCTTAGCTGAGAGAGAGAGAGAGAGAGAGAGAGAGAGAGAGAGAGAGAGAGAGAGAGAGAGAGAGAGAGACA
This sequence comes from Ictalurus punctatus, assembly GCF_001660625.3. NCBI lineage: Eukaryota > Metazoa > Chordata > Actinopteri > Siluriformes > Ictaluridae > Ictalurus > Ictalurus punctatus. The sequence goes on from NC_030429.2 coordinate 2,405,677, forward strand.
TACTTAATTGAAAAGTACATTTTTGTAAGGTGGACGAAGTTCTATGTAGACATTTATTTGACATGTCACGTCATGCTGATCCATGCCAAGGCGGCTAGCCACCCTTTTCTCCAGAAGGCTATGTTTGAACTCTGTGCAATGCCTACACTGCTCTTATTCATTTGCAGAATAATTACCCTAACCTTTGCAGGTTTTCTTTGGCCTGCCTCAAAATATAGATTTTTTCTCTCTCTCTCAACCTTGGTGCTAATAATCTAGCATATTAATGAACAATAAATTACTGAACAAAAACAAAAACCAAAAAACGCCACTTTTTTACTGTTGCTTTGTAAACTTTAGCAATTACTTTCTCCTCTATTTCTCTGTACGATAAGTTAGTGGTTTATAGTTTATATAATAATTAGTAGCTTATATGCCTTCGAGATACTTGTGTATAAAGACAAGACTTTGGAAAATCTCACTTACAGAATTGGTCATGGACCAAAACATTTAATGTTTAAACCATAAGCTTTATGATCTCTCTCTCTCTCTCTCTCTCTCTCTCTCTCTCTCTCTCTCTCTCTCTCTCTCTATATATATATATATATATATATATATATATATATATATATACACATACATACACACACTCATGTAAATTCCATCTGCTTCAGCATCGAAGTTGTTAAAATTTTGTTTCTAATGCAGGGAATTGCTACACGCTTCATAATTCCTAGAGTGATAAAAGCACTTGTCTGTAGCTGTAAATTTTGTACTTGTGTAGTTTGCACTGATAAGGGAAATAATAAGAATCAGAGTTACTTTTTCGACCAGCCATTTTGTTCTAAATCTAATTCCAGCCCTGTTAAATTTTTGTCGATATTTGTACTGGATTATCCGGATTGAACTGGAGAGTATACTGATTGTCTGCTCCTGAATGAGCGAACAGGCCATCCCACTCTTTTTTTTAGTCTATTAGTGTTGTAGGAATGTTCTTGTTTGGTGCATTGTTGTTGTTGTTGTTGTTGTTGTTGGTGTTTTCTTTTAAATCAGAGAGTTAACACGTAGGATGCACAGCTCTGTTTGTCTTGAGAGACTTTAAACTAGATTTAAATTGTCACGTGGTGTAAATAACGAACGTTACATTTTTCTTTTCCATGCTGGACCAAAAGACAACTCGACACCATACAGTATAGTTATTATTTTCGTGCTTTTACTAGGCACATCGGGGACGAAAAAAAACCCCTCAACCTGTCATTCTATTTTTATCTTTGAAAAAATAATTTACATGGGTCATCCAAGTGTACAGCAGAATTTATACCCTGGGCTCTCTCAGTCAAAACATGGTCTCCTGTAATGTTCCTCTCTGGCAGAAGAAGATCACAGGGATGCCAACTTCACATGTGTATCCTGACCAATTTCACTTGAACTCAGACTCTATTTATTTACCATTTCAGCTATTTTAAACAGCAGCTTTCATCGTGGATAGTATCTGAATGCATTGTCCCTTCTGCTTTCACTTCTTTTTCACCTCATTCATTGGCCCACAGAGAGAGAGAAAGAGATGTGAGATTTCTGCACTGCAAAAATGCTTCACAGCTATTTCCAGTTGGCCCTCACTGATTTAAAGTTCACTAATAAAAGCAGATGAACCATCAATGTCTGATCAACCATCCAAGCTGGACACTGTTCTTCAGTGAGGCACTAGTCAGAAACAGCTGGCTGCAACGTTGGCCTTCAGTATGAAAGTAGTTGAAGACCACAGCCAAACCAAAGAATATAAAAATGGCTAAATTGGTGGTCATATAAATATGTGCCTTACCCCATAAATACTCCCATGTCCACACCTTGTGAAAAACAGTCTAGTTTAAAGATAATGCGTAGCACAATAAACTAGTTAGTATGAACTACTTTCAACATTACTTTGCATTGCATTTTCAATAGCGCTACTTACTGTAAATTTGACAGATTATGTCAGACGTGTATAGTGTCCTTAATGTCCCAGCTCCATAATATGGCACTTTATGTGGCAGGTTTAGGCACATTAATTGCATAGTATGTGACCATAGTGGTAGAGATCCAGACTACAAAACGAGTGGCAGTAAATGTACAGTCAATGTTACTGTATAGCCTTGCCCTATTAAGTTTAGTCTAGTTCCTAGGGAATGGTTTGAATTACTCTACCACACAGTAAAAAGTCAAGGGGCCAGAAATTTGCAAGGTGGCTGCTGCTGCAACAGCCCCCAGGAGACATGTGTCTTGTGGCGACCTCTCGACTGCACTGTGGGGGAGAGAGTGGCTGGAATGAAGACATTAATCTGTCTTTAAGGAGTGGTTGTGTTTTTGATGAGGGGTGTGCTCACAAGTCCGACTCACTATGCACAGGACTGAAGATACTGCTAGAGTGCCCACTGTGGAAAATATGAATCATTGTTCTTCAGACTGTCTTCCCACAATGCCCTTGTTTGCAAATGTGAAAGACTGAGAGAGTGTTAAAAGAGCAGTCTTACCATCCCTCTCTCTCTCATAGATTAAGTGTATGGTAGTCAACACACATGCACTATTCACCTTCCTTCTTCTTGACAGATCAATTCTGCCAAGGCTGAATGAGGTTGATAACCTGATAAAACCCTGGATGCTTCCTCAATGTATGCCTGAATTACCTCCATCACTTCTTGTGACAGGCTAGACCTAGAATCATGGATGTGTAGTCCCAGACAGCCATTTGATAACATAGTGCTGCAGTCTATGTGTGGGTAACTTGGTGGATTTGGATTTTGTGAAACATCTCTGTTAGGTGTCAGTGCCTTAATACAATGTTTTGGAGTGAGGAGACCAACGGGATCCCAAAAGACATGGACCTAGAAGGGTGACACAACGGCCATAGCAGAAAGGGGGATCAAACTGCCACCTCTTTCTGGTTCCAGGAAATCTGGGGGTCATGAAGTTTAGAAATCACAGTATTACATTACAAAAAGAGAACACAGACGTTTGAATATGGAAAGCACCAGAGCAGATACACACTTTCTTTTTTGCCCACTTTTTTTTTACTAAAGTGGAAAAGCCGGGACATCTTTTCGTGAATCCTTCAAAATTGTGCAGTGTACCATCACATCGTTCAGGCTCGCATACTACTTTATGCAGGACTTATTCCAGCTTTGTCTCTATGGAGACAAACGATATGGAAAACGATATGACTGAGTCAAACAAAATTGACATGGGTTTCCACAGGATTCTCCCCACTGTCCAGAAACATGCAGGGAGGGGGATTGGTTACAGTAAATTATCCATATGGATGAATAATTGTGCTTGGTGCCCTGCAATGGACTGGCATCCCATCCATGGTGAATTTTATGTTGAGTGTTAGTGGGATTGGTTCCAGACCTTGACCAGGATCTTGGTGCTGGGGTTTGAACCCTTGACTTTCCTATCAGTAACCCAGAGCCTTAACCATCAAGCCACCACTGCCACCGTCAAGCCGCCACTGTGCCCCATCAAACCGCCACTGCCCCATCAAGCCACCACTGCCCCATCAAGCCACCACTGCCCCATCAAGCCAACACTGCCCCCCATCAAGCCACCACTGCATCCATCAAGCCACCACTGCCCCATCAAGCCACCACTGCCCCATCAAGCCAACACTGCCCCCCATCAAGCCACCACTGCATCCATCAAGCCACCACTGCCCCATCAAGCCACCACTGCCCCTCATCAAGCCACCACTGCCCCCATCAAGCCACCACGGCCCCATCAAGGCACCACTGCCACCATCAAGCCACCACTGCCCCCATCAAGCCACCACTGCCCCCATCAAGCCACCACTGCCACCATCAAGCCACCACTGCCCCCATCAAGCCACCACTGCACCCATCAAGCCACCACTGCCACCATCGAGCCACCACTGCCACCATCAACCCACCACTGGCCCCCACCAAGCCACCACTGCCACCATCAACCCACCTCTGCCCCTATCAAGCCACCATGATTCATTCATTCATTGGGGCACCACTGCCCCAATGAATGAATGAATGAATGAATGAAAGGATATACACACAAGATAAGATGAAAATCTGTGCACATAGAATATGCCATGGAATCCGAACTTTTGGGAAGTGGACGGTTAAGCATATGTCAGGAGGATGTGCACAGCACGCTACCCCACTGACATTATCAGCCACATTTTGTTTAGCATTTTATTTACATTTAAGTTTAAAGCAGCTAACCAAATTCATCCATGTAGAAAACATCAAGAACCATGCCCATTTGTTATCTGCTGTGGCCTACTTAATTTAATCATTCAAAACATGTACTATTTACCTTTTAATAATTGAATGCATTTAAAAGTAGCAACTTTTTGACTTTCACTTGAGTACAGCTTTGGCTGTATTTTAATTGAGTATGAGTTTGACACATTAGCTATACTAACACAATTTCTTTCAGTAGATTTTCCATCCCTGGATTGAACTGAAATTAAATCGGTATGTGTTTTCCTCCAAGGTTCTAGCTAATCCCAGGGGCATCTCACTAATGTGTATGTGTTATCTTCAGTGTATCTAACATTTACATAAGTTTCCTTTTTAAAAAACAAAAAAACAAAACCCAAAACGAATTAGTTTCACCAGAAATCAAATCCACATGTCTTTCTCTCCGTGGTTCAGAGTGGGGGCAAACACTCATGTAGAGCCAAATTTGGTTGTGGTGGTATTGTTTAAAATTCTCTGTTATCTGTACAAATCAATGGCATGAACCAGTCACAGGTTTTTTCATTATTATTGGACCATCCCTAACCCTAACCCTAACCCCAAGACGCCATTAAAGCCAGATTTTATTCTCTCTGTAGCTATCTTTGCATTTACATGGAAATATAGCTTACCACTGTTATGACTTTGTGTCTAGACTGTTAGATCTTGTGCACATGGGTGTCATTCGGTCTTCGGTCACGCCCGCTGCCTTACTATGCACACACCTGGCGAAAATGGGTCCTGCACCTTCCCTTGCTCTTATCTCAGGAATATTAAATGATGGGGAGAAAGCTTGCAGTATGGTGAAGGAAAACCACTTAAGCGCGGTAGCAGCACATAAGCACAGGCCTGCTGGCTGGCTAGATGGCGCGAGATGTGAAATGCCTGGAAATCCACTACAGTTGAGTCGTAGAAGTATTTGGTTGTTTGCGTGTAGCCAACTAGCATGTGAGAGTTTACAAACAATATTTGCCATGACTAACAAATGCTGTGTGGCTCAGTCAAAAAGCATTTTTTTAACCATTTTCTCAGTTTGTTGTTGTAGGATTTAATAGACGTAGCGGTACTGAATTAGTTATGTGTCTGTGGAGTCATGGAACAGCATTGCCAAACACACAGGAGAAGTTGTGCTTCTACTCAGGAAATAACTACTTTCATTTCCTCCTGTATTGGTGAATCTGGCAGCTGCTCAGGTGGTAATGGAAGATCTGTGTCACCAGAAGTGGATGAACAAGAACAGCCATATTATGACCATCTCACACAGTTACCATCTTTCAGGGTTTAAAAAAAATATGTGTGATTTTATAATATTTCCATTAGATAATTCTATTTTTTTTATGTGTTTTTTTTTTCTTTTTTTTCCCAAGTTTGTTGTTTAGAACATTATAAACTGATAGCATAGTACCGGATCCCTGCTAGCCCACTGTTACAAGCCGCCTCTGGTTACGTCGCAACACGACTGCACGCGAAAGTTCATCATTTTTGAGAATTTACCCTCCAGCTAACAGTAAAAATTACTCAGAGGACTGAAATTAGCTCAGTATTATGTGTATAGTCTACTACTTCAACCTCAACGGAAGTTATTCGACTGGTCAATCTGCACAGGTAACGTTCTGTTTCTGCAGACTCAGATTAGACCGTATTTGACTAGTAGCTGAGCGAATATTAAACCTTTTTAATGTCCAGGTATTCATTTTCCTGATGTTTCCTACGATAAATTCTCTCCTGTGAGTCTGATGCCATATTTATTGTAACAGGGAGGAGATGATTTATGGATCTTCACTTTTCTGCCATTTTTCTTATTTTACTTGGGATATAAAAATTCCACGCAATTTCCATCTCGTGTCAATTTACTGGGATTATGGTATATCTATCAAACTACTGGAAGAGGTACAGTAACTTCTTGGACTTGGCGTTTAAGGAGCAGTGTGGAAAAATGTGCCGATCGAATGCCTTTGAAAGCTGTTTGCATGAATAAGCTGCAAACAGGCGCTCGCTAGGTATTTGTTTAGTGATGTGAGTGCACGCGATGCGTTTGGACTCTCCGCCTGCGATTGTTCTGAATTTAAAGAATAGGCTGCAGTGCCGGGGATCTGCATTTTTTAAATGACAATACCGTCTTGTGTGTGGTGAAATAGATCCTTTAAGTGCAGCTACAAGCTTCCTTGTTGTGACTCATTGTGGTTGTAAATTGTTTTAAAATGTCTTGCAGCGAGTGAGCGAACTGTAATGCTTTAGAAAAGACTAAGAGGTAGCTCTTCTTTCAAGTATAAAGACTTCAGTGGGATGAGGAGAGAAGGAGCCATTGTAAATGTTCAGATCTTTAGCCAAGTGGAATTATTAGGCTAATTCAAATAGCACGCACACAGAAAACACTCCTTTTCTTCACTCAGGGCCAAACTGGGTCTCTCTCTCTCTCTCTCTCTCTCGCTCGCTCTCACCTGTCTTTCCAAATACCTAAACACAACTCTCTTCCTGATCCATTACATAGCAAATGACCGTGTGGTCCCTCTCAGCAGTCAGACATTTGCTGCCCTTTTCTGTCCAAACGGTGTAATTTACTGCATCCTGCAACTAATAATCTTATAATCCTTTCCTCTCTGAGAGCTAAGGAGGAAAAAGACCCAGTGACCGGTGCCAGGTTTTAAGAATATATGGGCACTGCTGCTTTACTATGACCCCCCCTCCCCCACCCCAATTTTTTTGTTTTTTTTTCACACAAAATCCTGATTCTCTGATATTCCCCATCAGCAATAGGGCAGTGTGCCATTTGGACCTAATGTAAAATGTAAAAAAAAAATCTACATCCTTATATTAAAAAAACAACAACAAGGTAATGGTTTTATGCAGAACTGTGACACATTTTGAGCCTATACAAGGCTCTACAATACAGTATCTACACTGTAAAAAAAAGTCATTTCTTATTAATATGTAATATATATATATATATATATATATATATATATATATATATATATATATATATATATATATATAAAAATAAGTGACGCTAATTAATTTAGGCAAACTTGCTTATTTTATTCAGTTAAAAAGTTGTTTGGTGAGAAAATAAAGGAACCCTGTCAGCTAGTGTATAAGTAACCTTTGCTAAGTGAGGCTGTTGTTTAATTTAGTGCTGTGTTGCTTTATTTGTAGGTTTTAATATTTAAAGTAGAATGACCATATACTTGAAAGGTTTAATAGTGCTGGTATCGTGCCATCAGAGCTGTGTGACGATTGCTGTCAGAGTGTAATGAAGGAGTGCAGCACAGCAGTGGCAGTGAATATACTGCAGACTAGCGTTATTACTAACGCTGAATCCCCTTACCCAACACAGCTGAGAAAATCTGTTTCGGTCTAATCAAATTCGTAGTTTCCGCCGCAGTGCATTACCGGGCTATTCCACAATGTGGCGTGGCGAGGGGAAACTCACTCAACCATAAGTGACCTAGCAATGCTAAGGTGAGGCTAGCAATGCTAACAGGGGGAAGGGGGGTTAAGTAGAACTTTTTCGAAAATAGTCCACTGAAAACATCTCGAATATAGTCTAAGTATTTCCTACTATACGATTACATCAAAACAAATATAAGATTATTATAACTTTTTTTCTTGGCATTTGTTTTATGATTTATTACAGACTGATTTATACACATCTAATGCTAGAATAGATTCTAGGGTAGATTTGGAGAAATTAGTCTCATTAGGGCAAATCTCAGGCATTATGTTATTTTAATGTGTTAAGTGAATGATACTATGTTGATTAGAGTTTTTGTAAAAAAAAACAAAACAAAACAAAAAAACAGTTAGCAACAGGTTATAATGTACTTGATCCATTGCACATTTTCTGCCAAAATGAACAATAAATGGCTCAAAAATACTTTTAAGGAACTTTTACTAAAGCTGGTGGGAATGGCACTGGTTAAAGGCCAAGCCTTCAAGCAGACGAGGGGGAGCAGATGAGATAAACTTGGTAATGTTTCAGCACCGCGTTTCTTGTTATTACTTTGTCTGGCGAGAAAGTTAGCGAGTGGGACTGAGAGCACTTTCGCAAATTAGTGTTACAGACTGCAAATGTGTCTCAAATGTACACCCTCTCCTTCCTAACAGGGTGTCTGAGCCTCCATGATTGAAAGCCTAAACGTTTATAGGTGCTGCTTGAGCTGGCGCAGCACTGTGGAGGGTTTTGGGGAGCGGCTTATGGGACGTTCGCTCCAGTCTGCATTCAAAGCCACCGTCCCCCCCCCCCCCCCCCCCCCCCCCCCCCCAACCTCGAACAGAGACATTCTAAAAATAAGCCGGGGTTTTAAAGAGTGCGGCTTTTAATGACATCGTGTAAAATGTGTTGTGTGTTAACAGTCCTGCTGAGGCCAACCAGAAGACATGGCAGAGCAGCCCCAAAACAAATTGGGACAGCAAATAAAGCAGTGAACCCTTTCTGGAGCCAGCTTTATAGAGCACTGCCACCCTTTAGAGTGTTTGATCAAGGCAGTGACGTCTGCAGTAACCATGGCTTAGTTATTTTATATCACATCCAGCCTGACATGCACTCAAAAACCTCAGAGCTCTTCTTTTTTTTTTTTAAACTAATGAGCATGTTCTGTTGAAAAAAATGTCAGTCACTCTGCTGCAACTCTTAACCTACTGTAGCTTAGTTTTGACACCACATAGACACCACACTTCTGAACACACTGAAAATACAGCACCGCAGTAAGATCTCAGCGCTCCCTCGGCGAATCTTTACGCATCGCAAGGACGCAAAAAGGGACCTGGAACATGTCTGGCCTAGTAGTGGAAAGAACGAGCATTCGTAAATCATAGTGAAAAGTACTACACCGCTACGGATACTGAAGACTATTGTCCATCTTCTCTTTCTACTATTAGCAATCAGCCAAAAGAAAAGGCAGGATCTTATTCTGCTTCAGTGTGCAGATGCAAACTTTATGTTCGAGTCTATGGTACTGTATGAACTGCCTTTAAATCAAGGGTTCTCGATGTCACCTGCAATGAGCCGGTGTGGCTGCACGCTTTCATTTCAACCTAACATTAGGCGCACTGAATAGTTGATGGGAGACTGACGCTAGCTTTACACAGTACGATTTTCACAGTCGCACATCGTAAAGGAAAAATCCTCGTTCAGGAGTTCAGAACGGTGGTCTTAGAATACATAATTTAACATGCTCACAAAAAGGGACGAAAGAAATGGTGGATGAATTAAAGTTTCCAGGTTAGTTAGTTACAGTTACATTTATATTGCGCTGTACATAGGGTGGTGGGGGGCGGGGGGGTCTCCTCAACCATCACTAGTGCGTAGCATCCACCTGGATGATGCGACGGCAGCCATATTGCGCCAGAACGCCCACCACTTACCAGCTATTAGTGGAGAGGAGAGAGTGATGGGGGATGGGGGTTATTAGGGGGCTATGATAGAGAAAGGCCAATGGGGGAATTTCGCCTGGACACCGGGGTTATACCTCTAATCTTTTACAATACGTGTCTTGGGATTTTTAATGACCGCACAGAGTCATTGTTTTTACAGTATAGTGTCCTCATCAATATACTTGGGCATTAGGCGCCACACAGATCACAGGGTGAGCGCCCCCTGCTGGCCTCACTAAAGGTGAAGGTTTTAGTTTTGGTAGCACACTACATAGACTGTCTGCCTTGCTTTGATGGAACCATGTGGAAGAACATGGAATTATCCAAGAAGTAACGTACTTCAGTGGGTGCACCTCTCCCTCTCTTTCTGTCTTACTCTATGCCTCTGTCTGTCTCTGTCTCTCTGCTCCTCACTGTCCGTTGCACATCCGGTTTGACGTTGTTCCAGCAGTCTGCTCAGATCTTTCCTAGTTGATCATCTAAGACATCTACCAAAATGTCTCTGGTGTTGAGAGACCACTCCAGTGAAGTACAAACTCTAATACAGGAAGTCTTGCGAAATTAAATGTAAATGTACCATCATTGGAGTCTACCATCCTTACCTTTGAATGTTCTTCCTCAGATTAAAATAAATAAATAAATAAATAAATAAATAAATACATAGACATTCTTATGTTGGTGGCCGGGGTAGACTGTTTTTCAAAATGCATGATGTTTTGAATTTGTGAAAACCTCTTTCTCATCTCGTAAATCCAAATTAGAAGCAGCCTGAGCTGGATTACCAACTGTTTAAACCAGAACACAGCCTAGTGTCTTGGCATAATTTCATAGATGGTTTAAACTTAGCAAAAGAGACAAACAAGTCAAGCCAGTGACTCTGAGAAACTATGGAAACTATGACATGCCTGCTTCTGTTACGTTTTGGGATGGCCCAGCAAAATTAATAAGAGAAAGAAAGCTAAATGACAACATATTGCTAGATTTTCTACTTTTCTCTTGGGAGTAGTCAGCAAGCATTGTTATCTACCATCCCATTTACCCATTTGTGTGGTGTTTCGTTGTCTATAAATCGATGCAGATAGTCCTCCGCTTATGATTTACCCAAGGTTTGAGAAATGGGATATTCAGTGTGTTTTATTCTCTTTTCGCTTTTACATAAACTCTTGATGGCGCTTCTGCAATGAACCGTTTTGATGTACAAAATGGGTAACATCATATGAATTCCGTCTATCCATCTTCTATAATGCTTACTCCTTTTCAGGGTCACAGGGAAACCTGGAGCCTATCCCAGGGGGCACATCATATGAATTCTTTTTTTTATTATTATATGAATAATATAGTTCATTTCCCTGAGCAATGCTAACATTTTTTTCTAGGAAGAAATGTATGCATCTGTTTCTTCCAAATGTTCCTATTGCTGCTTCCACCATATACTTTAAAGTATGATGTTAGAGTGCACCATGAAATAAATAAATAAATAAATAAATATATATATATATATATATATATATATATATATATATATATATATATATATATATATATATATATAATCACCCCTTTTGAGCTTTTATGAGTGTATTCACCTGTAGGCATTTTTTTAAACAGCACCTGTATTTCAGGTTTCCATATTGTCATTTCGACTGTTCCTGTCCATTGCTTCCTGCAGGAGGAAGGGGAGACAGAGGTTGTAAAAGGTTCCATATAGGGGGGGGGGGGGGGGGGGGGGGGGTTTGCAATGCTTCAGAAGAGCTGTGTAAAACTCAGATTCGCCTGGTGGTCTGCCAACAACAGAAGAAGTGTCTGAAGTGTGTGATTTGATAACCATTTAGGTCCCTTAATGGCCCCAGAAAATACCATGCAAAGTCTTTTATGCAGTTCCTGTGTCCTGATTGTTGTGGCTGTACAGGTACTGTATACTGTATACTATATATATATATATATATATATATATATATATATATATATATATATATATATATAGAGAGAGAGAGAGAGAGAGAGAGAGAGAGAGAGAGAGAGAGAAAGAGAAAGAGAAAGAGGTAGAGAGTGTGTGGTGTGCACTACTGATAGCCTCTCTATTTAGACGGAAACCCCACTCTTCATTGATTTATTCATTGCTATGAGTGCAAATCCATGTGCTGTGAGTCCCAAGCAGCCAAGTTCCCTTCAACCCTTGGCTCGGCAGTAGGCGTTTCGCAGTGGCTTAAGTTTCTCAAACCTTGCAAAAGAAGATGCCTCATGGAGAAAAGAAAAATATCCACACCCACTGATTTGAAAAAAAGGAAGAAAAAAAAAAGTGGGAAAAGGAGGAATAAATAACACATTCATACTAAATTTGGAACCGAACATAGCGCCACTTCATGGTGGCAGAGAAGTAGGCATCCGTTAAAGCATAAACCCAAGTGGAATCATTTTGACAGATAACTGTGCGCCGGCAGCAAGACAGACTCAGCTCCCACAGACTCAGCAAACACACGGCCGTGCCAGCGGCTCCGGGCTGCTGGCCTTTCTGATGCAGAGTGAAAACACAGGAAAAGTACACAGAACCAGAAGTGCTTTTTCACTCACAAATTTCTTGTTATCCACACACACACACACACACACACACACACACACACACACACTGGTGTGGGGTGTGGTCTCATATCATTGTTTCAATATTTAAAATTTATTCTTCATGCATAAACATTTCCCATACACAGAAATCAACGTTGCTTTAATTATCCAGTTAATTATAGAAGTAGATATTTTTCTTCTGCAAGCACTAAAGAATTTCTCATGGCAAGCATCGGCCATCTTCTGGCTCACTGAAATGCTCCGAAGAGGTTTAGTCCAGACCACATTTGTTAGGAGGTCCAGCAACATCCACCCTTGGACTATTTTTGTTATTAAATACATTTTTTTTACTGTTGTTATTATACAGGCATAAACTAGTAGAACTCGATGCCAACGCCATGAATGAGCATGTCTCCACTGCTAACAAGTCTCTCTTATTTACAAATCTATACGAGTCGTATAGCTTAAATAGAAAATAAATTAATAATAAATTGATATTTGACCTTGCTGTGACCTTGACCCTGTTTGGATCGCGTCCAAAAAAAATAAAAAATCAGTTTATCTGCTGGTTCCAATGATAATTCCTTATAAATCCTACAAACATTCAATCCACTCCTTCTTGAAATATCGTGAGAATTTCTGACAATATAATGTAAGCTATTTCTTTTTTTTTTCGAACTCCCCAAAGCAGAAAAAATTAAGACACTGGACCTGTAGGCCAAGTTGGGGCATACCATGCTAACCAGCACATTTATTCAAAACACCTCCCTGGAAGAATTCATGCATTATTACTGTCTTGTTACTGTCTGTCTGTCAATAATACACTTCATAATTAAAATTATATATGCATAAGATTATTACCTAAAGTCCTAAAGAAACATTCAATCAGGGCTGTAATGAGCCGTGACTGTTATTAGACCATTACATTTACATTCAGTTATTTGGCGATCGCGTTTATCCAGAGCTACTTACAAAACATGGAAACAGTTGAAGGTAGTTAACATTAAATCATAAAAATTTCGTCAACATAGTAGTATATTTGAGAGTTTAGTACTATGCTATCACTTGATTACTTACTCTTCAGTTAGTAAGTACTAATCAACTCAATATTAATGCAATGCTTTGCTTTCACCACCGTAGCCCAGGTTCGATTCCCGGTCAGAGAACCATCCCAAGCCAGTGGAGGGTTGTCCGAACCAGTGCACTCCCAGTGTCACCCCAAGCCCAGGAAATGGTTTGCATCAGGACGGGCATCCAGCGTAAAACTTGTCCCAAAAACAAATATGCGGACGGGTGATCCTCTGGCAACTCTGGCAAACCCAAAAGGAGCTGCCGAAAGAGGGGGGAAAATCCTAGATACTGTCTAAAGAAGAAAGTCTTTAGACCTTTGCAGAAGGAATAAAGACTTGAAGGTGCTTGGAGTTATGAGGGAAGCTCATTCCACCACTGAGGAGCGCAGACACTGAAGCAGTGGGAACTTGCAGTGTGAACATGTTTAGACCTTAGAGAAGGGCACGCCAGGTTCCCTCAAGTAGAAGAGTTGGCATGGAGGTGTGTAGTTTTAAACAAGGCTGCTCAGATTGTTTGGGGTAGAGCACTTTCAAGCCTGGAAAGCCATCTGTAAGGGTCTTGAGTATGATACTTGCCAGTCAAGTGACTTCACAGTGGGGGTTGAAGAGGGGGGTTGTCACTTGAGAGAACCTTAGGACCATGTGAACAGTAACATTCTGAAAGGTCTATAGAGGTGATATGGCAAATGAAGCAAGTCCAGCACGAAAAGAGTTGCAGTGTAAGCAGTATAAGTTGAGCAGATTCAATACTCAGAAAAGGTTAAGTATATTCCTCTGATGTTATGAAGAAATCTACAGGATCTAGTGCTGGATGTGAACAGAGAAGTTATGCCCGCTATCGGAAATCACCTCGAGATTCTTTGTAGCGTTCGGAGAATAGACTGTGCTGATGTCAGTGGTGACAGACGGGTCCATAGAGGGGAGACCTTCACCCGGGGTTCTAATTTGTCAACGTTGAGGTTCAGATAATGCTAATGCTAATGCTAATGTCAATGCTTATGATGAGATTACGGTTGGGACGTGTCCGTGTTCAGCCACAAGAACATTAGTGAAGTTGATGCTGGGTGAGGAGGTCTGGAATGCAGTTGTTGATGCAGTTCATTCAAAAGTTGTGGGGTTTAGAACAGGACTCAAGGCAGGAGTTCTTGCACTCCAAACTTGGCAAGCCAGGTCTTCATGGTACCTCGAATAGTGAAGGCTACAGCAGGGGGAAGAGCTTTCTCAGAAAGAGCCCCACAGTTATGGAACAGTCTTCCTATTAGTGTTCGGGACTCAGATACAGTCTCAGTGTTTAAGTCTAGGCTTAAAACATATTTGTTTACTCAAGCCTACCCTGACTAGATTCTGTTCTACTACTTCGCAGTCATAATTATCTTTTTTCTCCCTCTCTCCTTTCGCCGAGCCCCCCACGAATTTATGGAGATACTAGAGATCCAGATCCTCTCTGCCTCTGGATGGAGCTCAAATCTTCTTTAATTCCAGACTGCTGGGACTACGGCTGCTCCTAACGCCATACAGACTTCATATAAATCCATAATGAACTTTTTCACAATATCTGTTGTTACCCAGATGAGGATGGGTTCCCTTCTGAGTCGGGTTCCTCTCAAGGTTTCTTCCTCTTAAAACATCTTAGGGAGTTTTTCCTCGCCACCGTCGCCACTCAGTGGCTTGCTCAGTTGGGATAAATTCGCACCTTTAATATCTGTATACCGTGTTGATATTTCTGTAAAGCTGCTTTGAGACAATGTCTATTGTAAAAAGCGCTATACAAATACAACTGAATTGAATTGAATTGAATGGAGCTCGCTTTGTGCACAGGGGCATTGTGATGCTGGAACAGGTTTGGGGCCTCTTGGTTCCAGTGAAGGGAAGTTGTAATGGAAGAACCACATTTGGGTGTGAAGGTCAGGTGTCCACAAACTTTTAGCTTAACAGTGGATTTAGTCCCAGTGATGTCTGTAGATAATAAACACTATTGCTCACCCCTATTGCTAATACTCTGAGGCTAGTTAAGAGTAAGAATAAGCCCCAGTGCTCCCTTAGTTTTCCAAAGAAAATGAAGCCAACTATCATTTCTTCTAAAATGAATAGTTCATGCGACATCATCAAGCTTCTTAATGAGCATGGCAGAAAGCTAACTGCTTACCGCTGAAGGATGTGACCCAGAGGACACATTATTTTCCTATTGCACTACATAATATCAAAAAAGAAGAATGGCATTGCTCAGTGCAAGCGGTAAAACCCGGTAAAACCATGCTCATGCTGAGATGGTCTTCAGTGGTCTTCAGTGGGTTAATTAAGCTTGATTTCCCAAATGAAAGAAATTTGTGGATTGGTCCGAAAGCCCCAAAATGTACGCACTCACGAAAAGGCCATAAAAAGGTTAAAGTTGTATGCACTTAATGAATCGGTGATATTGATTTTTATGATGTTTTGCTTGCTGACCCGTTCATAGAGTGCAGCTCACAGTACAACAAAGGCCGCATACAGTCATGGGAAATAAGAAAGAACCCCCTCCTTTTTGGGTCATGCAACAGTGTTCAGTGTTCAAATGAACATCTGAATCGCTAAAGAAAAAGAAAAAGAAAAAAAAAGGAAGAGAAAGAGAAAAAAATCAAGGTGTTGGAATGGCCCTGTCAAAATCCAGACCTCAACCCCATTGAGATTGAGCTGTGGTGGGGTCTTCGGAGAGCTGTGCACAAACGAACAGCCTCAAACATCAAAGAACCGAAGCAATGTTAGAAAAAAGAGTGGGCCAAAGTATCTCCAAAAACGATGTGAGAGACTGATAAACAACAGAAAATGTTTACTGCTAAAGGTGGTTCTACATGTTACTGAATTATAGGGTATACTTATTATTATTATTATTATTATTATTATTATTATTATTATTATTATTTAATGACTACATATGGAAATCGGTTGTCACCTGAGGTTATTTGTTTGTTTATAGAACCTCAGGGCACTTTAACGTAGCCAGTCCACCTACCAGCATTTGAACAGAGGGAGGAACCCGATGAACCTGGATGGAACCCGCACGAACGTGGCGTGAACATGCAAAACTCATGGAGCTGTTATTTCTCTCTCTTGTGAGGTGACTATCAGCACTATCCCTATCCCCGTATTTCCTTGGATCCATATCCAAACCAAGGGAAATAACAAGACGTTGTTTTGTCTTGTAGTGGTTATTTATATTCAAGCATTATTTCCATATGTTTGGGCAATTTTTGACATATTTTGCTCTAGGTCACATTCATTTTTCTTCTTCTTCCATAAATGCATTTTTTTACAAGAAGAATCAGAAAACCTGCTAATGCCAGGTAACCGAATCCTCTGTTTTACAGCTTATGATGGAACCCGACAGCGCAGGATGCATGTAATCGTGTGTTTTATGGCTTTGTATTCATTTGACTTTTGATGGCTTGACGATTCAGACCAGGCGACCACCCAAAACAATCGCGACTGCATTATAATGCATAGGGTTTGTTTATATTGTTTAGATGTTGCTATGTATATTGCTAATAAGGCACTAAAATAAGACGCACTGTAGTTGTGTTGTAGTGGGAAAGTGTCATGGGGAATTCCAGAGCTGATCACTGCCACAACTTGGGCTGGGTTTTTTCTTTCTTTTCTTTTTTTTTTCCTGCTACATCCCACAATTTAGATTGTAAACACATGGCAGAAGATCGTTCGTCTCTTTGTCTGCCCAAACATTCAATGCTGTGAGGGCAAAAAATAAAAAATAAAAATCACTGCTTATTGAAATGATAGAGTTACCCAGCCTCTCCCTTGATGAGTAATTCCACAGTCATGTCAAGATCAAAATAAACGTTTATAGATTATCGTGATTTCTACCCTATTTAATATCATTTTCATGCCGTTATGGTGAAACTAAGCTGTGTGTTTGTGTCTGTGTGTGTGTGCTATGTGTTCTGTCTGCAAATGCTGTATTAGTGATGCCTGATTTTTTTGGCATGAGCACGTGTTATCTCGCACAGAGAGGCGCTCACTAGTAAACACATTTACCGCGCTACCGTATTTCAGTGATAAATCTCAACTCGTGGCTCACGGTTGACAGATTTGGTACATTTAATCTTTCCTTGCTGGAACGGCGAGAGCAATCTTTGTAATAATTGTCTAACAGAGACGTTTAAAACTGCCACTGCGGCTGTTTTTCTTCTTTTTTTCTTCACTGTTGAGTCAATGAAGATCATGAAAATCATACCACGTAAAAATCTCTCGAATATAGGCAAATTCGGCGAACGTTTCTAGGTATTAGGTTGTTTTTAAACAAATATACAATGCTTAAGCCAATATTAAGATCTTCTGGTACTCGTGGAATACTCTTTATTTTATTGGCGAAGTGTTTATTTCTAAAAAGAAGCGAAATGATCTCCCAATAGGGTTTAAGGACAATTTTAAGCATGAAATAAGGTTAATGGTGTCTTTTCTATTTGATATATAATAATCTTACAATGAGAAATTATTTATTAGATAACTTTTCCTTTATTTAAGATGTCTTCACTTGCTAAGATAGAATCATTTATTTATTTATGTATTTCCAGTAGAAAAATACGATTCCAGTCTTCAATTCATTCATTCATTCAGCCTTGATAACTACCTTATCCTGGTCAGAGTCACTATCGATGAAGATGGAACGCTGGGAGCGAAGCACCTTAGATTGATGTCAGTTAAATAAGTTCAGTTAAATGAATACGATTTCACTGGAAGCCATTTAGAGACAGCGCATTTATTCAGGACTGATTTCTTACCTATAAACTCTGACTGGTTTATATACACATACCCACTCCCGAAACCCATGACTAAGTTGGGAGTCACGCTTGAGACCCAAGCTGGAGACGGAAATGCATCCAGCATGGTGATTTTGGCTGCAGTTTTCCTATTTTAGAGAGAAGCTGGATTTAGAGGGGTCTTTCCCAACCATCAGTGTGTACGATTGTGCGCTTGTTGGATGTCATCATTTCTCTTGGCCGGACCAATCCGATCCAATTCCCCCGTTCTGATACACAACAGACAACTGTGAAACAGGATCCATGCTGTCGCTGCTTTTCCAGACGTCAGTAGCTCGACTGCATTCTTATCTCAGGTTGAATTGAATCATTTGTATGTTCTATTTATCCCAAGGCTTACATGCGGCTTACATTTGCTGGTCAACGTTAAATGTATAAAATAACATGCAAATACAATAAAAAAAGTTTGCTAAACAAAATCTCTCCTTCGTCCGTTTGAGCGTTGTGTGACATTTTTTTTGGTTGTTTTTAGACACCCTTTAAGACAATGTCTACATATCATTTCTGGATATTTATGGTTGTGTCTGTACTTCAAATGAACGGCGACATGGCGGTTACAAACGCGTGGTATTTATTGCTCTTTAATACCTGCATAGGACCAGCGTGAGATGCAGTTTTGTGTGCGTAACAGAACTTTGGTTTAAACCCTTTCTGCGCAGTGATGATAGATGAGGTCCTTGGACTGCAGTGAAAATCCATATTTTTTTGGCTCATTAATTCTTTGATGTATGATATCATCTGCCTGGTATGCTTCTCATGATATTGGCCTTACTACTGGACATTTCTAGTTCTAGTTGCAAATGTTATTAGGTTTCATTTATTACTTACGGTGCTTGCTTAAAGAATGGAATATGATATTTTGAGGTTATATTTGACACGTAACTGCTCCGGATGTCTTCTTCTTATGGCTCACTGTTGACTAGGTGTCACAATTCACTCGATTATATTAGTTTGTTAACAAAGAAACCAGGTCAGATTATCGATCCCATGGATGCAGATGATTATTTACATAGCTTAAAGCAACATTAACTGAAATATTAACTTTAATTATATATATATATATATATATATATATATATATATATATATATATATATATATATATAACTTTAAATATTAACGTCAATTATGATCCTTGTGAATGTATATAGAGCAATCATGATCACATCAATCACATTAATAATAAGGCGTTTTAACCTCATGTGGACATTAGTTTAATACCATTGCTCTATAAATGACTCCGAAGCTGAGGTTCTTATTATGGTCACCTAAATGTGTTGGGAACTGGATTCTCTCTGAGTGCTTTGGGACGGACAAAGCCATGTACAACATATCCACGGATAAATGTACTGTATTGTGTATACATGTGAGATTTGGCCTGACAGTGTCAGCTACACCTTCATGAAAATGGGCTACTGTGTAAATGTTCATCGCGGCTATAACGGAAGCGATAACGGCAACTAACTTTGCCTCTCGGATGTCCTTCGACGTTAAATCTAAGCTGTAACCTGTTAAAATGTGTGACGTGTCATTCGTTAATAAATTCCACATTGTAATTGTTGTCAGAACTCATGGCCTGAACTCATGACATGTTTATGTAAAACCTTTTTCTCTGTAGTTATTATTTTTTTTATTTTATAACTAATTGCAATTATTACTCGTTCATTATTGATTCATGAGAATCTAAAGACAGTTTGTACCTAAAAAGTGTTTTAAAATCTGACTATACAAATAAAGTGTTAGCAAAATGTCTAAATATGAAACTCTGGCTCTCAGAATGAAAAGATTACCTGTTGGAAATATTAATCAAGTCACTACTTTTTTTTCTTTTTCTTTTTTTTTTGCAGCAGCAGTAATTCCAAAAAGGTGCTAATGCTTCCAACATACTGTATGAACACACTTTTTTGGACTTAAACTAATTAACACTAATTAGATAGTTGCTCGTATTATACTGTGTATTCACAGCAAGATGCTTTTAAAAAGAAAAACAAAAACAACAAAAAAAAGCTTTTAAACAGAACATGTGAAAAAAAGGTTTAACGTTCCTTAAAAAAAAAAAAAAAAAAAAGCGTCCAAAATGCCAGTACATGTAGACTACACAGCTGGTAGTGTACACACTGGGTAGAAATTTGTATACGCATATTTTCTGACTATGTACTGTACGTTATAACAGGTTCAGACTAGCACTAGAAGTGGGAGCTCTAGCTGAGTACTGGTTTGATGAGCAATAATGAGGATAATGAGGTGAGAGGCCAAATTTACCAACTAAATAAAACCCAAATTTATTTGGACACCAACTCATCACCTACAAACACCAGGGAATCACTTCACATTAGCGAACCGTAACAATGACAATAGCCAGATAGGTTGACAGGGAGCGTGATATGGATAATTGTCACACTAAAATGTGTGCAGTATCTGTTTTCATAGATGGCACTGAATGACACACTCTCACAGATACCGTTTCTCTTATGTTGAGACATTGTGAAAGGACACAGCATACCTGATACGGCGTTTTAAGTTGTAGTTCCGTTTGATGAATACACGCTACTAGCACACATCCAGGAGATTTGTGGAAACGTATAATGTGACATGCCCTTATCACCGAGACGCAAATTAGAGACGACCGGATGTTTTTCAGTTATCTAGAAAGCAATAAGTGACGTCACACTTGTTTCACAACCGCAAGCATCTGACGTCTGGAAAGCTCCGGGTCTTTTTATAGGAGGCTCACGGTCAGTTTTGAGTAGCTGTGATGTTATTTAAGTTGTCGTGCTGCTATTTTTCGCCCGAGTTGACTCACAGTGCCAGCGGTTTGTGGTGGAGTTCCTCTGTACTAGCCCGGGCGACAGATAGCCTTTATCTCCTGATTCGTCATCCACCGCGACCGTCGAGACCGGCCCGGAGACATACGTCAGCGCTGAAGGTTGGTTCTGTCGACTCAGTTCCCGCGTCAACATTCCACAGTTTCGCTTCTATTCGGAGAGACGTGCGCTAAAAAAAGCGCAGCGAGCAAACGAAACCTTTCCAAATTTACTTCTGATTTTATGAGGAGCGTAACCATGAGTGAGTCCCTGCACACTGTGTTTATAAAGCAATACTGGCAGACCAAACCATAAGTCTTATTTCCTGACACGGAGGCATGTTATGACCTCTGTCATTTTGGTCTGCGGTGGAGAACCTTGTGGCCAGTCCCAGTCCTCTCCCTCTCACTCTCTGTAATTCATCATTTGCAGCGGGTGGCAGATCGGAAGCAAGGCTTCAGTTTTCTGTTCGGTGCTTCCTCTGGATTCAGAAGAACAAGAAGGAAAAAAATACATTGTATGTTTAAGACATTGCAAATGTTCTACCAAAGTGTTGTGAGGTTGTGTTCAGTTTTGTAGTCACTGCTTGTGCATACAAATGCAGAGCCTATGAACGAGACTCTGAGCCTATGAAAATATGAGAACTACATGAGTTTGCATTTGCATGATAATTATTTCTGTGTAAGAAATGAATATAGAGACTAAAAATCGAATAAAATATATCCAACTTTTGTTTTAATACTTGAGTATTAATAGCAAGTCTCTTTTGCGATCATTGAGTGACTCGGTAGATACATTTCCGGCTTGGCTTAGGGACAAAAGGCAAAAAGTCTTTTCGAAAAAATCAATAAGCAAATCTATGTTTGAAGAATTGCGTATGAGAGGATCTGTAACCGGTCAGCGTGGGGATGATCTCATTAGCAAATCCGGCAGGGCTTCCTGAGGCCGTTCATCCATCACGTTATTGCAGCCAATAAAACAATCCCTACAACTTTTACAGTTAGCTGAATATATATTTATGAGATTAATTCCGTGTCACTGGAAGACAGGCGACTGGTCTTGTGACTCTATGCAGAACCGGCGTTGTATTTCATCTTCTTCCCAAGAAGCTGTTTATGCTAGCTGGCCTCAGCAACTGCTAACTGCTGGCCACACCGGGCAACGTCTTCTCCTGGACATAGGTCTTTCTGACCACTCATCACTTCAAGCCAGAGTTGATGACTTAGGTTCAAAAGATATGTGACGCTGACACAGCTGATCATTTAGCTTATGCGACACTGGGTATATCAGACAGGTGGAACAGGTGATCATCTATGGTACAAACACGAAACCAAAATGAAACTTTATAAGAAACATTCAAACTACTGGGGAAACGAGCACGGTGTGACATTCTGACATGCAGATAAACATCAAACTGACATCCAGCAACTAACAAAAAAAAGTCACATACACATTCAAGGTTATTTCACATGTTAAAGGGGGGATCTGTCATGTAAATTATGGAGAAGGATGAAAGATTACAATTCCCATCAGCCACTGCAGCTAGTCATGTGTCTTGTTTTCACCTGTTTCACGTTTTGGGTCTGGGGTATATATAGTATATCACAAAACTGAGTACACCCCTCACATTTTTAAATTTGGTGTCATTGCTCTCACACTCCCTCATACTGGTCACTGGAAGTTCAACATGGCACCTCATGGCAAAGAACTCTCTGAGGATCTGAAAAAAGAATTGTTGTTCTACATAAAGATGGCCTAGGCTAGAAGAAGATTGCCAAGACCCTGACCCTGAGCTGCAGCACGGTGGCCAAGACCATACAGCGGTTTAACAGGAACAGCGGTTCCACTCAGAACAGGCCTCGCCATGGTCCACCAAAGAAGTTGAGTGCACGGCGTCATATCCAGAGGTTGTCTTTGGGAAATAGACGTATGAGTGCTGCCAGCATTGCTGCAGAGGTTGAAGGGGTGGGGGGTCAGCCTGTCAGTGCTCAGACCATACGCTGCACGCTGCATCAAATTGGTCTGCATGGCTGTCGTCCCAGAAGGAAGCCTCTTCTAAAGATGATGCACAAGAAAGCCCGCAAACAGTTTGCTGAAGACAAGCAGACTAAGGACATGGATTACTGGAACCATGTCCTGTGGTCTGATGAGACCAAGATAAACTTATTTGGCTCAGATGGTGTCAAGCGTGTGTGGCGGCAACCAGGTGAGGAGTACAAAGACAAGTGTGTCTTGCCTACAGTCAAGCATGGTGGTGGGAGTGTTATGGTCTGGGGCTGCATGAGTGCTGCCGGCACTGGGGAGCTACAGTTCATTGAGGGAACCATGAATGCCAACATGTACTGTGACATACTGAAGCGGAGCATGATCAGTATGCAGTATTCCAGCATGATAACGACCCCAAACGCACCTCCAAGACGACCACTGCCTTGCTAAAGAAGCTGAGGGTGAAGGTGATGGACTGGCCAAGCATGTCTCCAGACCTAAACCCTATCGAGCATCTGTGGGGCATCCTCAAACGGAAAGTGGAGGAGCACAGGTCTCTAACATCCACCAGCTCCGTGATGTCATCATGGAGGAGTGGAAGAGGACTCCAGTGGCAACCTGTGAAGCTCTGGTGAACTCCATGCCCAAGAGGGTTAAGGCAGTGCTGGAAAATAATGGTGGCCACACAAAATATTGACACTTTGGGCCTAATTTGGACATTTTCACTTAAGGGTGTACTCACTTTTGTTGCCAGCGGTTTAAACATTAATGGCTGTGTGGTGAGTTATTTTGAGGGGACAGCAAATTTACACTGTTACACAAGCTGTACACTCACTACTTTACATTGTAGCACAGTGTCATTTCTTCAGTGTTGTCACGTGAAAAGATATCATCAAATATTTACAAAAATGTTAGGGGTGTACTCACTTTTGTGAGATACTGTATGTAGTCACGATCGGCACCGCACTAGTTGTCTTGCGTTGTTTGGTATGTTCGGTTCTGCGCGTGCGTCCGTCTCTACTTTACAAGCGTGACGATTTACATGAAATACGTCACGTGAAATGCAGGGGTCAAGAAAATATGCGGGCCAACATGCAAAAACTGGACAACAAATAATATTTTTCCATTGGAAAGGCGCACTCTGACGTAGGCCCCGTTAGTAAATCAGTGTACACATTTTTCTTTTTGCATTCGATCAAGTTACAAATGCAAACCTTTAATAAATCAGACAACGTTAAAGGCTGTGTCCCGACCCGCATCGTTCGCACTAAGTAGTATGCCTGAGTAGTGGCACCAAAGGTGTACTGACTGGCAAACTATTACACAGATTTGGCACAGTCTGGCCTGAGTATCCGCAACGTAAAAGAAATCCGGTGGTGTGAGATTGTTTGGACTGTAATTACAGCCTCACTGCAGACTATAATATTGTAATTTGTATATTGGCTCAAAGAACCAAAATGGTATTCTATCTAACCAAAGTCAGGCATCACATTCCCTAATTACAACAGGAAATGATTCTCATAAAGTCAAACAAGACTGCTAGGGTACACACTTTATTCAAACTTGTGAATGTGTTCCAAGACATATCTGGATTAAGGCATGTACCACATGAAAGCTAACATCTTACTCGCACCATTTTAATTAAAACACAGCCTTAGGCTCTGTCATCTGTAATGTCTCTCTCTCTCTCTCTCTCTCTCTCTTTCTCGCTCTCTCACACACACAATATTTACAAGAGGAAATTGCCACGACTGTGCAGTGTATAAAACCTGAAGCCGTGTATGGTCTGCAGCCAAGACAACTGAGCAGAGGCAGCTCGTTCCCCAGGGAACCACGTAGCCAACTAGAAGCCAGACAACAGAGATGCTCAGAGATGCTCCTGGACTCAAAAGTGATTCGCATTTAGCTTGATTTACATCTGCCATGTGTGTGTGTGTACAGGGAAGGAGGGAACAGTGAGACATAATGGAGCCAGAAGTGTGAAGTCATGGATCCACATGGAAACACACACAAAAAATGAACCAGCCAAAGGATATGAGACAATAAGGTGCCGAGTTTTCACATAGTCTCACATGATGTGAAACAACAGACCTGCCTTCATAATTAATTATAAATGATTTGGGTAATTTCAAGTGAACACTGGGGGAAAAAAAGATAACATTTCTTGTTATTAGATATTTTTTTATGTATTAAAATGTTCTTACATTATATAATCATGTATAACAAATTAAGTAGATATAACATATCCATTTAATTACTGAACCGTATGTGAGCCCATCCTGTGCGGTCCAAAAACTGTACAACCCAAAAGATTTACCTCACAGTACAAATGAAGCCGACTTTAAACCAGAAAAGCCTTAAACAGCTTTCTTCCAAATTTTGCTATGCTATTAAACACACACACCCAAGCACACTAAGCACATTAAATACTGAGCTCTAGCACTCTGAATGATACAGTATGTGAGGAATGACCGGTAAAGGTTTAGAGCCCGCTGAAGTCTGCCAGTTTTCCTCTTGCTCTACAAGGGGTCTCCCCCAAGCCGAGCCGAGCATGTGCCGTGATTGGGAAGGTCGGGGAAGGACGGATGTGGGTACACAGAGTTTTTCACTCCGCACACACTCCACACTCTGCACATCATGTCCTGCTGAGCTGGGTTTGAAAATATGGAACATATTAAAGCCGTGAAATCGCGTGGCTGCCCACCTTGCATACAGTTTGTCTCTGTTCCAAGGCGTATGAAGCCTCTCACTGGGAGTAACCTTGCTGCCTAGAGATTATTGTGCTAGAGAAGAGTAATAGACTGTGTCTTTAAAGAATAAACAATCCTGCAGAATTGTAAATATTCAGTGCTGCCGTGTCTTACGTTTTTCGAAATTGGATAGTACCTCTGCGTGAAATGATTACATCTAAACATTGATTCTTGTTGTTGGCTTTCATCTCTGTGGTCTGCAGCAATTATTTCGATTGTCGTTTGAAGAGAGTGCTGCCTCCAAGTTCTGTCAAAACATCTAACTGTGAAAATAGAAATAATTACTGAAAACGTGATCTAAAAAAACACGTTCGAGGCGGGGGGAAAAATAGGGAAAGGACCTACAGATCATCACGCTCTTTCACTTTTGCCAAAGTCCAGCACAGATCTAATTCCCAGAAGGCCTCATTCTCGTTCGAGCATGGACTGAAGGCTGGAAGGACATCTCCAAGCTGGCCCTAGCACACTGCCCTCCCATGGATAAACTCTGCAATTACACTTGGCCCATTTTACTTACACTGGTATGCACTTGTATGCTCACCCTGACATTTCACACATTCAACTTTTTTTTTAACCAATCTCACTGTAAATGTCCCCAGATACACGCTATTTGCACTTCATTAGGAACACCTGTACACCTCCATATTCATGCAGTGATCGAACAGCTGAAACAAGGCAGTGCATAAAATCATGCAGATACAGGTCAAGAGCTTCAGGTAATGTTCACACCAAACATCAGAATAGTGACAAAATCTTAACATGGGTGTTGGTGCACAAGAGTCTCTAGAGTTTACTCAGAATTATGCAAACAAAACAACCACATCAACAACAAAACTCATCCAACACTGGAAAAACATCTCCTGGTATTTTTCCAGTCTTCAGCTGTCCAGTTTTGTTGTTCTGTTCTTGGGTGATGGGAGTTTACTCCTGAAGACGTGGCCTTCTGCTGTTGTAGGCAATCCGCCTCAAGTTCTGACATGCTGTGCATTCTGAGATGCTCTTCTGCTCAACACGGTTATAAAGAGTGGTAATTCAATAAGGTGTTTTTCCAACATTCTGTGCAAACTGTTGTGCATTAAAACCCCGGGAGATCAGCAGTTTCTAAAAAGCAAAGGACGGAAACCCAACCACGCCATGGCAGAGTCACTGAGATCACCATTTTCCCCTGTTCTGATGTTTGATGTGAACATTAACTGAAGCTCTTGACCTGTATGTGAATGATTCAATGCATTGCGTTGCTGTCACATGGTTGACCGATAACTGCATGAACGTGCAGGTGTTCCTAATATAGTGGACGGTGAGTTTATATTTGATTCACATTTAAAAAGGAATTTGGGTTACACTTACCAATACTTGTCACCATGGTTCTTGTTTTCGTGAAGTCGATGTAGAACCCCCCCCAAGAGAGGATACATTTTATATTTTTATATGACCAATTTTATACAGCATATAATCCATTTTATTATGTTGGTCTAAATGTGGCTCGAGAAGCGACTCTGAATTGTCCTCTACATGTGAAGTGAACTTGCCATTTGGCAAGTGCTGGGATCCTGAGTGTGTACATAGATACAAACACTGTGGGTTCACTGACCAGCTGGATATCTCCTCATGAAAAACAAGTTTCAGTGCTCATTGCTGTTTCTTACAGTGACAATTGGGATAAGAGCCATCAGTTCTAGCATATGCGGATTAACTCGGTAGGTCCCAGTTCTGGTGAACAGTAAAATAGATGTAAGAGCAAGTAAATCAAGTAAAGTTGGTGAGGTCACGATGCGGGGGTTCTGGTGAAATTTCTAGTGTCTCTCAATATGTTTAGTTTTACTGCAATTTCATAGCCTTATCGGCAATCTTGACCAATCCTCTATGTAGAATATTTCCAACCCCTTTTTATTCTTAAGTTTGTGCATGTGGAAAAGGAAGTCTACGTGGATCTGCAACTGAGTGAAGGATGGCCTGCATGGTTTCCTCGGAACTAGTGGCGTGTTCCTGAGCCCGCCAAAAAGATACAGGGTAAGCTCCTTTACTGTGTTGTTGCAGCAGAAACAAAAGGGTCTGGCTGCAGTATAGTGGAAGTGTGCAGCTCTACTGTGTTGGAATGTAGAGGAGTTGGCCGTGGGCATGAGCCAAATTTAAGAGCTATTAGCAACAATGCATAATGAGAAAAAGAGCTCAGAGGACCACCACCTTGCATATCGAGACAGATCCTAATGTACCCTCAGTGGGCACTTCTGAGTTCCTAAATTTGAATAATAATCCCACTCTCAGAAATACCTCTAGACAACGTTGTCTGCTGTCACCCACAAGGCCATGTTTGTGCTGCTGTATCAAACAAGAATGCTAAAATGATGTTGTTCCAGATCAGGGCATGACCATGCTTCCAGGGTGTGATTAGCTGAAAATTACAGTTTCACTGTTGACAGCCATCAAACACAGGGATCCTCCCCACACACATACAAGACCCAACTTGTTTCTAAAAAGTATTAACTGAATACTGACTCGTAGCCTGCAGTGACCACAAGAAATTTGAATACCACAAAACAGATAAACGAATCACCCCAAGACAAGGATAATGGGCTCTGTTCTTAACCAGACAGATCTGCATCCACCAGATCCAAAACCCTCCACAAATGACACCACATTACCAGAGTGCTCCTGCCAGCAATCTCCTGTCCTCACCAGTCCTGCAATGACCATACATCTGCAGCCTTTATCACATATTTACCCTGCTCTCAAGAATAAACAACCATCTTAGTGGTGGTGGACCGGTTTCAATGTCTCTCAGACTCATTCCCGGTTCCTTCCATACCTACAGCAATGCGTCTGATTCAGCACATTTTCAGATACTTCCTTAGATCTCAGAGGGGCCATATCAAAGGATATCCCAGAGGCTATTATGTCAGAATTCACATCTCAAGCATGGAGGATATTTATGGAAAAGCTACAGTAGGGGAATCTGTTAGTTAGACATATGGCTGTCATCCCCAAGCTAATGAAACCCCAACCAAGAAATTCCTGCTGTTTTGAATGGTCCAACCCATAACCACCACCCCCTAGTCATTTACACATCAATCCCATCAGCCAGTCATCCTCACCTGCACTGGACACAGAAAACAGAAGACAATGAAGACATCTGGCCCAGACTCTATCACTCCTGCATATGTGGGGCGGCTGTGGCTCAGGTGGTAGAGCGGGTTGTCCACTAATTGCAGCGTTGGTGGTTCGATCCTTGGCACACATGCCAAAGTGTCCTAGGGAAAGCCACTGAACCCCAAGTTGCTCCCAATGGCAGGCTAGCACCTTGCGTGTGTGTGAACGGGTGAATGAGCAACAGTGTAAACCACTTTGTAGAACTTAAGATTAAAAGGCTCTATAATGGTGCAGACCATTTATCATATACATATTTATATTCTATTTTACTGTTATTTTATTTTTTCCTTTTTTTAAAAAAAACAAAACTTTTCCCCAGTACCTCTCTACCTGCTTTGTTTCAATTTCCATGTTAATGGCGTCCTTGCCAAGTCAAATTCCTTGTAAGTGAAATCTTACTTGTGATTGTTGCATAGATATGGGAACACATGTAAGTAAGGTCCAGATGAGGTGCTATAGACATGCTGCGCTACTGATTGAAATCATCTGACTCCGCGTGCACCAGAGTGACCTTTCCGAATGTGTTCCTAACATCGTAGCTATGCTTTGATGTTACATTTAGTCAGTGCTGTTTGTAGATTTATAAGAATCCAGTCTATACAGAGGGATGAATCAGTGCAGTCAGCGCTTTTGATCTGGAAGAAGACCATGGGAATGTAGGGAAAGTAATAATCTGTCTCCTCTGTAATCCAGCACTGAGTGGCCTCTTCCGTCCTGCCTGTTTCCCATGAAAAGCCGCCAGTGATACATATCCTGAGTGAGGTGTTGAGATTTATGTCTGTCCTACACCACACATATTCACAGCCTCTGAAGCAGTAAGACTAACGCTAATGGACAGCCGAGTGTGTAAGGGTTAGTGCAGGGTTATGTGATCTGCGTGTGCGTGTGTATGTGTGTGTGTGTTCCTGGAAGCCTGGTACAGGAAGCGAGGCTGTTTAAGCCAGCATTCCAAACTCTAAGGT
The DNA here is from genome assembly GCF_001660625.3 of Ictalurus punctatus. Lineage (NCBI taxonomy): Eukaryota > Metazoa > Chordata > Actinopteri > Siluriformes > Ictaluridae > Ictalurus > Ictalurus punctatus. The sequence continues at coordinate 2,435,362 of NC_030429.2, forward strand.
TTGTGCTTTAAAAGCAAAAGCTCCTTTTCGTTGCGACTCTAAAGGAAAGGAAAAAATATAGGATGCCGTTGCAGTGACACTGATCACTGAAGAGTTCTATTGTGATGGCATGGTGAGACTCTCCACGATCTCTCCGAGAAGCCACACATCCATCCTGTATCATAGCTGCACATTTTGGCTAGAGGCTGTGCTGAGTGTTTGGACCACACAGCTGAAGCACAATCAGCCCTCTGTTGGAAAGGGTAATTATTTGGAAACTGACTGGCAACACACCTTAGCTTCTCCCGACAGCTCCATTAAATCTGACGCGGCCGTGACGACCCCAGGAACAACAGTCACAACCGCTGAAGGTTAGTGTGTGGCGTGACACGCAACACTAACAGCAGACATTTCCTGTGCTCCATTTGTAAAACATGACTAGCTGAGATTAGACTGTATATAAAAGGGAAGTGTGCACGGGGCACTGCATGGCATTACACTTAATTGCTAAGTCATTTTATTAAAAAAAAAAAAAAAAGGCTGGAGGAAATTGAGATTTATTTCAGCAGTGGGGCCGGCTGTGTGTTTTGGATGTTGCCGCTATTTTCTAAACATGTTGGGTGCGTGCCACTTACCGGAGAGGCGAACAGCGGGCTTTTGTGGTGTGGCCTGAAGCTAAGTGCGTTTGGCCTTGTGGTTTTCAAGCAGCTCTGGCTTGAGGCCGGTTCTCTGACGAGCGTCTCTTTAACAATGCAGTCAGAAGCCACTCTATAATGTGCAAGTATGAGAAATATGACCATCCTCGAAAATGATTTCAAGAATCTGTCTCTTCATGAATTACTTATTACTTCTAATACAAGTCCCCAGGACAGCTGATAGAGTGCAGTAGGCTGCATGATGTGAATAATGACTGTACTAAAAAAACATTTTTAGTAATTTTTTTTAACCAGTGCGTATGTTGTTCACACACAAATTTTCCAGAAATATTTTGAAAAATTTTCCAATAATTTAGAACATACTGTCATATGAAAAAAATAAGTACACCCCATGGAAATTGTTGGTGTTTTGTTTTTTTTTTTTTTTACATATTTGGACAAGCAAACATTTGATCATCTTTGAAATGACACCTTTTAATAAAGTTGAAATACTTGAGCAAAACCACATGGAAAATGAGCTTTTTCAATCATATATTCAACAGAAGAATCAATAGATGTGACATTCTTATGTGGGTAAAAGTAAGTACACCCTTGAGCTCAGAAGCTAGGATTGCCCCTTTACCAGAAATAACTTCTTGTAGGTGTTTTGCGTAATTGTCCATCTGGCTTGCTGGAATTTTTGACCACTCTTCCATGCAATATTCTTTCAGCTGCAAGATGTTTGAGGGTTTTCTTGCATGTTCTGCCCGTTTCACGTCTCCCCCACAACATTTCAATGGGATTCAAATCCGGACTTTGACTCGGCCGTTCCATAACCCCACATTTCTTCTTTTCGAGCCGTTCCTTGGTGGATTCTTTGAACAGATAATGGCATTACGTCTGTGGATGACGGAATTCTTTATTGCTAATTTTACTGAAACCCGTCCAGTGAGGAAGCTAACTAAGAGCTTAGACTGGGTTAGTTGTTATTTTGACTCATTATTTCAACATACTAAGTTGTTATCTTGACAAATTATTTGCTCAAATAAGAATTGTCTGAATAAGAAATCACAGGATGCTTTATTTCTTATTTCACCTAAACTCATCCAATGAGGACGCTATCTAAGCGATACGCTCTTAGCTCTTCCATAAACAGTTTATGTAATGGCAAGAACAAATCACTTATTATTCAGAATTTAACGAGGAACAAATGATAATAAATGGCAGTTCGGGTCTGTGTTTTCATGGTTAACTAATTTAAATAAAGAACAAATCACTTTGGGTCCTGCTGCTATAGGAAAATGATCAAGCCTGCAATGGTTTTGTGTGTTGTTTTGCTTCAGGATTTCTCATTTAGACATGGCAAAGAATGTGGCTGTGGTAATACTTTTAGCAGAGATCCCACAGCTGTCTTAAAGACCCACATGTTTATGTTCTATGAGATAAATAGTGGTTCATTTGATTTAGTGCTCCTAAACTACCACTGATAGCATTTAATACCCATTTATGCATACTTGCCTCCCTGACTGGGGCTTGTCTACGGCTTCATATGTTTATATAACTGTTTTAAAGTCTTAAATGGCTGCATCACCTTTTGAATACGGTATATTCCAAGCCGCTACTTTGCTGCTTCTAATGAGATTTTCATAAGGCATAGAGTAAGGAAAATGTTTAATTTGATTTAGATTGGTTGTTAAATGGATCCTTCTTTTTTTTTTTTTTTTGCAAAGAAAAAAAAAACAAAACAAAACAGAGCGTTGCAGAGAAACAGTTTCACACTGCCAACTCGCATGTTCAAGAGAGACAAACTTTAAGGCACCAAAATGTTCCAGCTCTTTACAAGATATTTTCCATCCAATTAATGGGGCCAGGTTAGGGTTAGGGTTCTAAGCCTGTGAGAATTCAAGTAGATGCATTTGAGTTCCTCGGAGGTGTTAGCTGGACAAACGACTGAATTGAGCATTGTCGGTGTAGCTCTGGCTGCTTTCTTTAAATTGACAACAGGAAACAATTAGTCTGTCAAAGTGATCAGCTGAACACATTTGGTCAAACACTCCTGGGGGTAGCTGACTTCCCTGGTAAGGAGCCAGTGTTTAAAAATAGCCTGAATTTATATGTGTGCTCGTGTGTGTCCTGCTCCTCAGAATACTGTGGATTGTTTGAAGAGGTTACCGAACTGTGAAGAGCACTTCAAATGTTGCAAGGTTCAGGAAAGCTCCCCAAAGTGCTCAGTGCTCGGTGTCCGGGAAACTGACAGTTTATATCCATTAAATCCAGTCTGGCCAAACAATCCAGCAATCTAACAACATGTTCGATCAAACAGATACCGGAACGAAGAACTGACGAAACCTGCGTCAGCTACTATGCTGGTGGGTTTTCCCCCATTTCCCCCATCATTAAGGACTATGTTCTGTGACGCTCATCTAAGTTATTAAAAATAAATTGATTATAAACTACACACATGATATACACCATGTGAATGATAGCAACCCGGTGAACTATCATCCCTTTTTCCACTTTAAAAAAACAATTAAACACACTATATCCCCAATCCAAAGCATTACAGTTTCACGCCTATTTATTTTTGCTCTGTCTGTTATACTGTGAGCTACTTCTAACTGTTACATTTATTACGCCAAATAATATCCAACCGATTCACTTTTACTCCGCAATTACACCCACACCAACCTGTGGTTACATGGTCATATACTGTAATTAATGACCGTGGTTATAAACAAATCCTCTGCTTCAGCAAATGTAAAAATGATTCAAGCATAATGTGATATTACTCTGTAAATGTGAATCCAACGTTTTAAAACCCATTTGCGCAATTGGGGAAAACACTTGAACCAAAACAGATGAAAAGTTGGACTCGATGTTTAAAAAAAAATACAATTTGTGGTCTCTTTTGCAGTTCTTATAAATGTTTAAAAATATATATATAATTTCATATAAATAACAAGTACTAAATCAAGGCAGTCGTGTTCACAGATAAAATGTAAATGTTCCGAAAACAGTCGATGGCTGAACTTGGTCGTCTACTTTGGTTATCACCTCCATAGTAAACAAGCTGTATTTTATACAGACTGGACATGTGTTATACGATACAGTAAGTGATTCCGTGGGGATGAAACGTATACACACTCCTGCTGCCACCACCATGCTTCACTGTGGGCACTGTATGGTGTTCTTTGCCTTGTTTTTTGCAGAAAACATATCTTTTAGAATTCCTTGTTGGTCTCATCATAACACATTTTGCCACATGGCTTTTGCAAAATGTAGGTGTGCTTGGACGTTTTTAACATGAGAACAAGCTTCCATCTGGCCCCCCTCCCCCACCGCCCAGACATGAGATTCTTCTCATGAGATTCTTCACATGAGATTCTTCACATGAGATTCTTCTCATGAGATTCCTCACATGAGATTCTTCACACGAGATACAAGAGATTTTTGTCACATGCAGGGAGTAGTACATGTCAGATGTTCTTGCATCACCTATAATGTTGCCATGTTGTGTCTGTTGGTAGCCTCTCTGATATGTTCTCTTCTTGTCCTTTTGTCTATTTTGGATGGACGTCTTGTTCTTGGTGTTGTCATCATGGTGCCCCATTTTCTCCACTTGTTGATGGCCTTTATTTTGTTATACGGTACATCTAATGTTTTGGAAATTCTTTTGTCCCCCCTCTCCTGATCGATACCTTCCGACAATAAGATCTGTACATGCTTTCTATGCAATTTGTGGACCACAGCTTCAGCAAACAGTTGAAACCAAGAAGATGTAGAAAATCCTACAGAAACATCTCTGTTTGGGGTTAATCAGAATCCGATTAGGGAATCCAAAAGTCCTCGATCCAATGCTTAGTATAATTTTTAATTGATATGCACATTATTGCCTTCCTCTGTCTTTATTGCCATTGTCTCTATGTATGTTTGAACTACGTGAGGCCTGTTAGCACCTAAATCCTACCTACAGTCTTAGTGCCTAAGATTCCACATGCTTCTTTTCTTAAGGAATTCTTTCCCTTGTTGCTTTCCTCTGTCTCTTCTTCTTCCCTCCACGAGTGAGTAGGAGCTGACCGGAGAAGCTTGGGTTTACATGTCCTGCCCATTGTTTGGAATTCCACTTCCTGGTATGTTTTAGCAAATAAACAGCTGGACGAAAAAAGCAGGGAGGTATGTCTGAGTGGCAAGAGGTATAAATTGCATGGAAATAAAGAAAAAGGAGCTCCGTCTGCATGTTCCCCACTGACCTGTTTCTGTTTCTTCGTAGATGTTCACAAACCACAGGCTAAAAAAATGAAGAGGACACCTGCTGCTGCTCGCAGACCTTAACCAGGTTAATTGTGCATAACTGGTCGGCTGAAGCTTCCTTGGGATCCCGTCTTGAAGAAGAAGAATAAACACTTTTCACACTGTAGTGCTTTTCTGCTTCATGCCTTTATTTTATGTTTCTGATGATTGGTTTCGGACTATTTTCTGACACAGACACATGGCAAATACCTGTAGTGGGCAGCCATTCTCGCCTTGGCATCACATGACCCAGTCCTCACAGGCAGGACCATATGTCTCCAAATGCAATTAATGGAGTGCACCTCAAACGTTTTAAAGCCAGACCTGCGCTGCTGCTTTCATCTACATTCTGAAGGTAATTTTAGTGCAAGATTTGGGGTAGTCTCAAATCCTGGGGTCAGTAACAAAGACTACATTCCAGGACAAGATGATCCAGATTCTGATTAAAGTTTCATTAAACATTTGAAAATTTGGTCACTTCTAATCAGCTTCTTTGGTTGTTAGATTAAAATAAGTTTGAATAGTGCTTCACAGTACTGCAGTAGATTTAGCAGCTGAAATTATGAAAACACTTCCATCTCCCAGGACTTACTAGTTGGCAAAAAAATGGTCTAGCTTGACCAGCTCAGTCTGTGCTTTGGCAGCTGGTAGCTGGTCAGACCAGGTTGGTCTTTTCAGCAAGGTAGGGACACAAAGGTGGTTTCTTTCTTCGGAAAAACAGCTAGACGTTTTCTTTCAGTGACAGACTTGTTTCTGTTGGATTCAAACCCGTTAACATTCATGTGAAACAATGAAAACCTAAATATCGTTACTGAGCAACACCACCGTGCTGATGATAGGAAAGTCACACCTTACCTGATGGTGCAATGGTAGGCTTTATTTGTGACATAAAGATTACAGTGAAATCATTTAATTCACCTGCTGGAGATAGAGCCAGCCATGATACAACAGCCCAGGATTAGAGAGGGTTAATGACCTTACAGTGGGCAAGTCAGCAGTGCTGGGGCTTAAACCCCAACCTTCTGATCAGTAACCAAGAGCCTTAACCACTGAGCCAATTAGGCTCATATACCCATACACATATACCAAAGAAAGTGCCTATGCGAGATTACAAGGCACAAATAAAGTTATGTTATAAAGTGTTCAAGGGACAGCTTGCTAGTGGTTAGCACGTTCGCCTCACACCTCCAGGGTCGGGGGTTTGATTCCCACCGTGTTCCTGTGTGTGGAGTTTGCATGTTCTCCCCGTGCTGCGGGGGTTTCCTCCGGGTACTCCGGTTTCCTCCCCCAGTCCAAAGACATGCACGGTAGGCTGATTGGTGTGTCTAAAGTGTATGAATGTGTATGTATGTGATTGTGCCCTGCGATGGATTGGCACCCTGTCCAGGGTGTACCCTGCCTTGTGCCTGATGCTCCCTGGGATAGACTCCAGGTTCCCTGTGACCCTGAAAAGGAGTAAGTGGTAGAAGATGGATGGGACAGCTTGCACATTGAACAGCAATACACCCTGTGATCCGAAGGCTCCTAGCATGACTGTTATGTTATTAGGGATGAATTATTATTAACATGGTAACATAATGACATAATGTTTGTTGCTAAGCCTTGATGGGTTGCCAAGTGGCCTGTACCCTTGACTTTCAGACCCAGTTTAAGCCTCAGCAAAGTTTTAGCACCATTTAAACTGTCAGAGGTTCTCTTTATTTCTCTATTTTTCCAGCCTTTGTACTTTCGTTGCACGTGTATGTGGTACAGCCTTGCTGACAGTCTGGTTTTGTCTCACTAACTTAAACCACACTCTTGGCTGAAACTCCACTTATCAGCAAACACATCTATCGCCTCACTGGCCAAAATCTGCAGATGAAGTCATGGGCAGTGTGATGTGACCCTGCTTTCAATTAGGTTCATCTGAGTATGCCATTCTCACAGTTGATCTTAGGCTGGAGGCTGCTTTGAAGCATTATGTAAAAGCTATCCAAACAGTTCCTGGCAAGAAGATGGCATCTGTGTTTATGTGGACAGTTGAAACAGAAGACGGCAAGTGTTACTTTCCCAGCACTTTCCTGAGTCCCTTCAATCCTGGTCCCTGGCTTAGCCTTCCTTGGTCCACCTAAGGTTGTACAGGAGGAATCCCGGCTCTTTGATGTGATACCGTGTTATGATATTCACCCGCCGCTGCTTATCTGTTATGGTTTCCCCACCCTGCTTGACTGTGCTGAAACATGAACGATATATAAAATCAATAAGGGGAACGCCTTGAACACAAACAGCACCGTCTATTCACCCCTGTGCTCTTAGAAATCAGCCTGTGGTCTTTGGTGTAGCAGGAGGAAGACAAACCCTCACATTTGTTATTTTGCAAAGGCCATGTTGTTGTAAGAACTAGAGATCAAAAAACAGGGACAGGATTAGTGTCACAGCAACACAAAGAAGCCGGCAGGATTGAAGATGATGGTGTAAATGGAGTGGTGAACATTATTCCCCAATATAAAAGGCTCTGTACTCATTCTGCAGCTGGCTGCTTCCTCTATCCCTCATTTTAAAAGACTATAAAGGGTTTCACTTGATTTTGTACACCCAATCATTTTAAGCATACACTTCAAATAACTTTATTTTAATGCTCTAAAGCTATATAATAGAAAGTCCCTTCTTCAGCCAGTGTTTCTTGGGCTTCTTTTATGTTAAGTACCCCTGAGCACATGGGGAAAATATTATCATGGTGTCTTTCCGGTTTATTACTTTCTTTTCATCCTGGGTTTTTGGTGGTTTCAGTGTCAATGACCTGTATTAGCAGGGGTTTAAAACTCGAGTCTATTGCGAACACATTTTGACTTTATTTGCTATGTTTTAATGGCAACCACGGGGTAACTAGATTTTAAAGCAAAGTTTTTCAGAGTGGAGAAGAAAATATTTGTTAATTACCTTTAACTCTCACTTGGCTGTAGGTAACTTTACAGTTAGAAAGGAATTCCCAGCACTGAGGTACATTAGTCTGAATCACCAAAGAATCTTCTTATATATATATATATATATATATATATATATATATATATATATATATATATATATATATATATATATATATATACACATGTGACAGCATTGTTGCCCTGTATAGCCTTGCCAGTCTCCTGTGTGGGCAGCAGTGATTCCTGCTTTACATCCATCCATCATTATTATTTGAAACAAGCCTGCGCCTGTCCTCGAGATAACAGTGCGTCCCATGGGAGCCTCCACCCCAGGTCCTCCTATTTCCCCACCACACTTTTCCATCAGGAGATGAAAGTTGTCTAACATTCTTCCCCTGACACTTAAACAGTGCTCTGCCTGTGTGGTCTGTCCAGTAGGAAGGGTGTAACATCAAAATATAGCTTGTCACCTCTGATGCTATGTGTCTGTGTGTATTTCCAGGTCAGTGTTGGTGGTTGTCACATCACGGGGTCAATGCTGTTTGTTATTCTGCAGACTTCTGAGCACAAGGAAGAGCCGATGACTGATCCTTATGACTGCCGGGCAGCATTTACTTTCACACATCCTACTCCAGAAGATGAACACCTGTTCATATCATGTGATACGTCTATGTATCTGGGACTTCCATTGGTTTATTTTGATGTTATTGTGGGAGGGGTGTAGAACCCATATGCTAGGATTTGGACGTGGTTCTGAAATTCCTCTCTGGGAAGGAGAAGTGCCAGTGTTCTCCTCCTTAAAATTAAGCCAAGGTGTCATGAATTGCCTGTCTCAGCATGCATTGCGGTTCCCAGCACGAGCACTGCGTTCACATCATCGCCATGTGTTTTTTTTTTGGTGTTTTACCCAATTGTGTCTTACTGTTTTGTGTTTCGCCCTTGATTAGTTTGTCGATTAATACCCTGTTGTGTCATGACACTGTTGCGGAGACTTATTTTTGTGGAGTTTTGTATATTGTTATTCTTCCTTGTTTTGACCCTCACCTGGTTTCCTAAGTGATTGTCAATGTTGTATGCATATGTTTTGAGCCTTACCGTGGACACTGATTCTGATTCTTTGCCTGAATAAAACACACACTGAGTTTACACACTTGCATCCAGCCTCTCTCTCCCACATCTTACAGAGGACTCTGCCAGCGACAGACGCAACAACTCAGTGTGAGCGGTGCGAGGCACAGCGGGTTAATGACAGAAAGTGGTGGTATTGCTGGAACAGGGAAATTGCCATCACTTGCAACCCTGAAAGCTGCCTCATCACCCGTGAGTCATATGGAGAGACCTCATTATCCCGATTTAAACTCAAGTAAGTTGCACCCCCTCTCTCTCAATGCCTCCGTATGAATCTAAGAATTTCCTACTGACATCCCCCCTGGATATTCTGGCATCATATGATGGCTCTCTCCCTGTCTCCAGGTACCTTTCTAGAAATTTTTTGGGAGGGAGCAACCAATCTCTGACCCCCACGCACACAGACAGTCATCTTGTGTCAGGTGTCCACAAAGGAAAGATGACTGAATGCAGTGGGAGGTCAGAAAAAGTTCTGCCTCCTCCAGACGCTGCAGTAACATATCATCGTATGCCGTTACTCCGCCTCCTATTGCCTTTACAGAGGATGTCGTTGCTCTTCCTCCACCAGACACCACAGAGGACATCATCGCTCCACCTCCACCTACCTACATCCACTCCGGATGTCATATTTGCTCCACTTCCTGCTGATTAAACAGAGGACACTGTTGCCCTGCCACCTGCTGAGGGAATCATCGATTTGCCTCCCGCTGCTCTCGTGGATGACGTTGTCTTTGTTGCCCTGCCTCGTGACTCTGCGGAGCATTGTGCTGTTGCTCTCCCTCCTCCCGACTCTGCAGATAATGTGGACTTTGATCTACATGTCCTGACCTGCTGACTTGTGTCCACTTCATGCAGCGGTGTCTCCCAGGATGCCACCAATTAACAGCAAAACTCCTATCTAGCAATGCCAGCCTCTAGTCCTTCCGCCATGTTTGGGCATTTTGCCCAGGGCACCCCGTTCCCATCGACATTATCATGCTTTAGGAGCTCTGCGTTAAGAGGTGTTCCAAGATGAATTTCCCCTCTCAGCGTGTTTTACAATTCCCAGAACGATCCTATTTTCATGTTAGTTTTGTTAATGTCGCCATGTAATTTTTTTCTGATTTAGTCCCGTCTCCGCCCCAGTCTTGTAATTGGTGATTTACACAATTGTGTCCAGCTGTTTTGTGTTTTATCCTTGATTAGTTTTGTTTATTTATTCCCTGCCGCATCATGGTACCTTTCCAAAGCCTTATCATGCATTTATTAATTCTAAGCCTTGGGTCGAGTTTTGTATATCGTTGGTCTTGCTGTTTCCCCTGTCTCATGATTATGGATTATTCTCGTTTAATATGGTCTGCCTATATTTTGCCGTGGACACAGACTTTCTACAATCTAATCAGGAAGGATATACTTACATAGGTGTTTTAGGATACTTTTCTTGGTCCATTCATGTGTTCGGGTTATACAGGTTACACACTATATTAGAAATATGAAAACAAAAAGATGAAGAAAAGTTCTGAAGTCATGATGTATATGCTCAGCACATTAATGAGTTATGTATTTGGAAAAAGCAGGTAATGCACTAGAGAGTTGTTTACTATGAATGCATACTTTGAGAGGGTTTTTAGGGGGTCTGTGATTCAGGAGAAAGAAGGAGCTGAATGCTTTAGCTGGGGTTGTGGGTGGAGTATACCCTCTCATGAGCCATGTTTTTCTGCTGGCTGATGTCATCGCTGTTGGTCTACAGGTATGACGGACACAGAATTCCAGTGTGGCACTAAATACGAGTGTACAAAATGTTAAAGTGTCCTCACCTGGAAAGGCTCATATGTGCAAAAAAAAAAAAATTTTTTAAATGGTACTGTAAAATATATCTGCTCCAGGAATGACCTCGCCTGGATTTACAAAACTGAGCAAGTGAACACACAAAATTTGATTATTTTGATAACTGGTTTAAATGAAAAGATGGCTGCGTACAGAATCTACTTTGGTGTGCAATTAAACTCTATATTATTTTACTGACTTTTAAAAATGATGTTCAGTATGATTTAGTGTAATATAGTGAATAAGATGCAGTTAATTTTATCTTGCGCTGCTTCAGAATTAGATCTGTCTTCCTGGACAGGAATACCAGGAAGTTACCAGGAAGTACATTTGGGCAATAGCAGTAAGCATCACACCAAAGTCATAGCCTGTGCCGCCTAAAGCATTCCTGCTTTCTTAAAAAAAAAAAAAAAATCCAATGCCTATCGTCCAGTGACCTATATGATCTGAAATCAATTCCGCAAGTCTTTCGATTGCAAATTACTACGGCAAGTTTTGAAAGTCTGTCTTTTATAAACTTTGGAAAATTGGCATTGTCACAATGGTCCTGTTTAACGCGTTTTTGTCAGACGTCAGAAAAATTCATACGTGTGTTTTTGACATGTGTGCTATCACCAGGAATGCCAGATGTGCATGTCGAAGCATTCCATCGACAAGTATTCAAAGATGCAGATTGCCTAAATACTTCCTTCACCGAGTCCTAAAGTGGTATCGCATTATTACACATTTGTCATAAATTTAAAATAGCTATGAATAAAAAATAACTTACAGTTCAAATCTAGCCAAAGTGTGTGGGAAAAATACACGCCTGGCAACATGGCGTCTAATGGTTTGGAGAGACACAGAATTATACAAAAATTTGACAGAATATGTAATCAGTCGCACATTTAACCTCCGCACCCTTCTTCACCTATGCTTTTTAAAATAATTTTTTTGCATATGTATGAGGAGGAGATGCGCTCTTTGAGTGTTGCCATGTGCACGGTGCTCGGACTGCATGTTTAGGCTCGGTACACTACTTTTTTACATAATGAGCAAGGTTTGATTTTTTTTAGGTATGAAATTTCAATTCAAGCGATACTACATTCAAAAATATATCTATATTTATATTAATTTCCCAAAAGCAGTAGTGACAATAATGCACAACACATAGAAGTCCCTGCTAAGAGATGTCTGGCTTTGAGGTCTTACAGTCCACGGGAGAGCCTTACTACATCTTCTCATTGTCTGATCTTAGTTGTTGTACCATGTGGTAGAATGGTAATCAGCAATGTAAGCATTTCAAGTTCTTGGCTAATACGATTATTATGATTCTCCTCTAATATGCCTGGGTACATCTCACCGTTCATGCTTCCTTCGAGGATGTGTTATTCCCCCAGTAACGTTTGCAGAGAAGCAGCTCCATATCATGATGCTCCCACCACCGTGCTTCACTGTGTGTAACGTTTTCCTGGGATCAAACACACAACCCTTCTTTCTCCAACTACGACAAGCTGAATTATTGCTAAAGTTTTTTGTTTTTTTTTTGTCTAAATGAACTTTCCACCTTTCCAGATCTATTTAAATTATGTGCTTAGTTAAAAATTAAAACACTTTGTTTGCGAAATAAATCTGTACTGAATATTTTTTTTTTACTTTTCACTGACTAAAACAATTTGCGAAGCCCGGGTCTACCTGGTCTCTCAGTGCTCACCGTGTGAAAGTTTGCTGAGTTAAGCTAAGCCTTTTTTTGTTCTCAAACTGCAGCATACTTAGCTCGGGAGAACAATGATACCTTTGATGGAAAATCACATAAGATCACGGCACAGGTTCACAGCGAAGTAACGGTGTGAAATTACTGGTTATCAAACAACCAGCATTTAAGACGTATTACTGATTTTAATTGGTTACAAGTGCTTTACAAAATTGCTTCCAGCTAAAGCCTCATCTGTTTAAATGTTTAAATCTGCCTTTGAGAACTGAAAATGAGAACTGCGTCTGGACTGTACAGGCTTTCAGGTAAAGTGTGCAGCGTGCACTGGGCAGCAGAATTTCTCTCAATAAAACTTTCATCCTTATTTCAAGTCTAACTGCCTGTCTGTGTCCTTCTACCGGCGTCTCCTTAAGCATATACACTGTATATATAGGCCAAAAGTATATTGACGCTGACGATCGCACCCACATGTGTTCCTTCTCCAAAGTGTTGCCACGCTCCAGAATCCAGTGGAAAGCCTTCCCAGAAGAGTGGAGCTTATTATAATAGCAAAGGGGGAACACATCTGGACTGGGATGCTCAACAAGCACATATGGGTGTGATGATCAGCTGTCCACATGCACTTTTGTCTATATAATGTACATATCCTGTGTCTAAATTGTCTTATTCTATTGCGCTGCAAAAATGACATTGTGGACATATAACTTTGGCCATCTTGAATATCTTGAATGTAGTCAAATGTATCTAGTATTATCTATTATAAGATCACAGCGGACTAGGACTGCAACAAGTAATCTATAAAATCGATGATAATCGCTAATTAAAATAACCGACAGCGAATGTCATTATGGATTGGTTGGGTCTGTGACATCACTGTGGATATCCTCCGTCACAGCGTGAGCTGCCGGGGGAAAAGCGCGCGATCCAAATCGTCCAAAACATGAGAATGTTTGATATTAAACGCTTCAAACAAACTGGTAAGCGTATTAACGTGGCTCGTCTTGTCAGACGCCGCGACAGATGTGCAAACGTGTGCTGTTTAACGTGTTCCAGACGTGTTTTCTTCAGCACAGAAATGACACGTTTACCTTTACATCCGAAAACGTTAGAAATTCTTCACTGGGATTCCTGATGACTCAGTTCCATCGAGCTCGATACAAAAGGATGTTATTGCTTTCACATCCCTTCTAGCAAGACGTTCCCTACTGTTGCATCGGAAGTCTGCTAAATACCCATCTATCTCCCAGTGGCTAAAAGACGTGATGTTTTTTCTAAAATCTGAAAAAATAAGGCATACGATGAAGGGTTGTACGGGCAAGTTTTTTTTTTAATTTTTTTTTTATAAATGGCATCCCTTTATCGTATTGTCACGTATCGGGAAACTCTGGACTCCACTTCCCATCAGCCACTGCACTGCACTAGTTGTCACATGACCACCTGCACCTGATTCACGTTTTGGTTAATGAGCACTCGTGGGTATAAATAGTCCTTGTCTGCACCATTAGTTGGTCTTTCGTTGTCTTAGACTCCCGTTGTTCATGTCTCGATGGTTGTTTCTTGCCACAGTGTGTTTAGTCAAGTTTTCATAGTGTGTTTGTTTCTTAGTACGTTTCTTTAAATAAATGTCCTCATCTGCATCTGCGTCTGCATCTGCTTCTGGCTCAACCATCCGAACGGTGCGTGTTTATGAGACAGGAACTGTAACGGGGTTAGAAAGTGTAATTGTATATAAATGTAAGACGTGTGCTACATTTACAGAATAAAGTAACACGTGACTGTGTTCAGACGAGTGAACGTGTGTGTTACTGCAGAACATTCAACCTCTTACCATTCAACACTTACTCTCTGCTTTTGTTTTTCTTTTCTTTAGCATTTTTAATGTAGTGATTTAACTCCTGCTTTAAAGCTAAATGTAGAAAATCAAAATTGTCCTTTTAATCTGAATAATCGATGAGATAATCGGCAGATTCACTGATTTTTGTACTTTTTTTTTTCAATTGGTGAAATTACAATTGCATTAAATTGTTTTGCACGTTTTTTCATGGTGACGTTTGTCAGTAACGTAAGTGAGACCTTTCAGCTGTACTCACGTTCGACGCACCTGAATCGAAGAGGGCTTCGGCTGAACGTGTCTTGTGGTGACGTCACGTGACGCGTCTCGGGCCAAATTTGCGGAAAATCTGCGGTAATTTCGGAAAAAAA